>NC_049991.1:3916890-4024829 GCF_000003815.2 Branchiostoma floridae | reverse complement strand
AAAAACCAAAACCCCCCGCCCCTTTGGGCCAGTGTACCCCCCACCCCCACAAATTCTTCATAGGGTACACCAACCACACGGGCATAAACATACACACACAAACTTACACACCTATACACACAGACAACACACAAACACGCACGGATTTACCACAGTCACAAACACACACACGCATAGTGTACACACACACACACACACGCAATAAACACACACGCACATGAACACAAACACACACACACACACACACACGCACACACACACACACACACATATATACATACACGCAATATCTAGACAATATTGCACCGTTTACCGCTCGTCGACTTAATACCTATAGATCCCTTAATACCTTGTTTTAAAAGATATAGGTTACCCAGAGGTGACCTAGCGTTACCTGTTGTCATGACGACGGTTGCTACGAGTGAGTCCGTAACAGGCATGGCCAGTGCACCGCTAACAGCCAAAAGGCAGAGGACGACTGTAGAATACATGCTGTCGGCTCTTCTTTGAAAATGTAAACTTCTTCTATGTGACGTGAGGTTGTGAATGACTGTTGCAGCAAACGGGTGCGTTTTTATATACTCTCCCATTTCCTGTGCGACACACGTGTGAACTCTGGTTGTTATCAGCTGTTTGTTGTGTCGTATGTTTGCATAGTGTGGACTGGGGTAGATAGTGACGGCATGGAAATACGTCACGCAGCGACCTGTACGACGTATAAAGTTTGAAGAAATTCTCCTTAAAGGAAGTTTATTACTGCAATATATTTCCTGGTATGACTAAGACTCAACGTATTACGTCACGTGTGACCTTATACAGGTGTTTCGGTAAATGTTTCGCCCTTTTTGCTTTTATCATTGGGGCAATATATGTAAATTTATATACCACTATCGTTTATGATGAACATAAACTGTGTCCTGTAGGACTTAATAGGGGTGTTAAAGCCACACAAATTTTATTTTTTGTTTCTCGGATTTTTTCAGAAACAAATTGGGTCGGTCGGTCGAAAAAAAAATTAAAAAATCTTCGGGGGTAGGAGAGATCGGACAGGAAACCTAAACTTTCAACATTTAGGGGGTCCCTGGTAGCAAACTCCAAAGTTTGAAGAAAAATGATAAATGTACCGTCCAAAATAGGCACGTACAGCTACTGGAATTTGAAGCCCATATAATTAATTTGAGTGATGATAGGCAGTGACATTTTGTCAACACAATTTGAAAGGGTTTTTTTTTTCAAATCGGAAACATAGGGTCAGGAAATACGAGAAACGACAAACAAAATTGGTGTGGCCTAAGGGTTAACTGTGTAACGTTATATGTTTCTTGAATAGCAAAATGCGTCACACCTGATCATGACCGATTTTTACGCAGTAATGGGCAGTATATTGGACTTGAGTGACACTTGAAAATATATTATGTCGGCATGGCATTATGGTAGGGTTCTTATCCCAGACTCTATAGATCCTGGGTTTGAATCTCCTAACATGCCCCATTAACGTTGTGTCCCCGGGAAAGGCACGTCACACGACTTTCCTCTCTTCGCTCGGGTGAAAAATGAGTACCTAGCTTCGGTTAGGGACGTCCCTTGTATAGGACGTCAAATGAAGGTCCAATGTTTGGGGAGAGTCACACCTCGAGCACGTAAAAGAACTCACCACACGTGCAGAAAAGAGTAGGGGTTCTTCCCGGCAAGAGAGGATCAAATAAATATCAATACACTTTTGATACTTATAAAAAGTTACTGTTCATTACAAAACCTGTGTTTTACGCCATGAGGCAGTTTACCAGGTACTATATACAAAGACCATCAAATTCCCCTGAAGCTTGTCAAAAAGACCTTTCGTAAGACAAGCTTTATTGGCATGACAACAGAAAGTACAGTCGCTTTTGTATGGTCAAATATAAACTACAAAAAAAGGACACTCTAATCATTGGATACAGAATAAATCGTAATTAAAACTCTACTAACTGAAGGACATAGGATAATACGAAAGCCTCCATACAATCAGCTGGGGCTAAACATAAGTGTCACTATCTTTCAGTGAAAGAACATAAATCTTTTAGATCATATGTGACAGATGACAACAAAGGCTCTATGTAAATATCCTAATTCCTAGAAAAGGAGTTAGTCAGTGAGTTGACAAGGAAATAAGGCCAGTAGAGACGAGGACGTTTTGTAAACCCTGGGCTCTCAGAAGATAAGAAACAAGGGTTTGGCAAATATTCCAAGAAAAAGTTGTCGACACAAAACAAGGAAATGACAAGGACTGTTCCCAGCTCTTAGACGCAGATGCCGACGAACGTTTCGTGAACCCTCATCTCTCTGAGCGTATTTAGAAGAGGGTCTGCATGGGGTGTGCAGTAATGCTTAACGCAGAAAGGCCAACAACCTGCACGATAAGAATCAAGGTTTGAGTCATACTCTGGTAAAGAAATGACGAACCTGGAATGGCAAGGGACATAAGATTAATGAAATATGGTTTGAACATGTCATACCTACGTAAAATTTAGTTTCATGGAATTTCCTAGTCTATTCAATATGGTAAATTGTATGCTGAGTCAAGCTCACCGCTTAAGCTGTCATAGGTTATGAAAGAGGCATGCGATGATATAGAGAAAATATTGAAGACAGAAATTGTTGCAGCCTTTTCATATCCTGGGACCTTTAACCTTACTTTCTATCATTTCGTCTCACAGGGACAGAACTTAATATGCCACGTGTGAGACGGCCCCAGCAGAGGCAGCTTTATTGTTTGGAGTTTCCGTCGCCTAGGGGGACTCGTACGTCATGCCCGAACATGCCCCTAAGGCCTGTCTCAGTCAGAAAGGCCTGCCACTGCCACTAGTCGCAGCTAGATACTCATTTACACCTGAGTCAAGTGAGGAAAGTCCTATAAAGTACCTTTCCCAATGGCACGAGATCGGTGGCACAGCGGGGTTCGAATTCAGGACCTCTTGGGCCTGAGCCGAACGCGCCGCCGATTACGCAACGCAGTCTCACTATAGTCAAACGTATACATTAGAATTCGGCATCCCCGGAACGTCGCTGCACACGAACAGCCCCTTCGCTGCACACACAACTCCTTCACTGCGCATACACAGCACCTTCACTGCGCACACACAGCTCCTTCGCTGCACAGACACAGATCCTTCGCTAAAAACATTTTTGTGCCAGGGGGCCTTCGTACTCGGGTGATCGTGAGTAGAATTTCGGTCAACAACCCGGGCAGCTCAGCACGGGCGATTAAACAATTAATAATTCGTTGTCGTCATACTAGTTGTACTGGTGGCATCAATAAGGAAGCCATAAGTCAAGTTGTCAACTTGGTAAGTGTTACAATTTACAACACTAGTGCCACTTTTTACCACACTCGTGCTCTTTTACATATTCACTACAGGAATGGCTGAGACTGTGACACCATGTTTTGTCGCTTCAATTCTTGTTACAACGTTTATGGTGTGTTATAATTGTCAAAATTAGCGATCTTGTTTTTCGTTAGCCATCTTGTTTTTTTTCTAGCCCCATCTCTTTATTTTGCAGTCCAAAGAGTATGTCATCCATAAAATTTAGCGTTTGTGTCTAAGTCCTATTTTCTTTGTTTCTCACAGGAGGTTTAAAACATCCAACTCTTTCACACGACCCTAAACGGTGGCGCCATGGACGTTCGTGAATGGCTTAGAAGCTCAAAAGCAGCCCAGTACATTTTGGTTGGCGGAGTAGCTGTACTGATTTTTGGCTATATAATACAGAGCACGGAGGTCGGAAACTTGCATCCGCCCCTACTTCGCCTTGGTACCGTTGTTGCGGGTAGGCTACTAAATATTACTCTTTCGTCGGTGTATCTGTATATCTGTATACAATGTATACATACTATGGAATTCCTTTTGTTTTTGTGAATGTCATAATAAAATGGTAACGCCCAGCACGAAATGGGGAGGGCGGGGGTACAACATGTTTGGATGTGAAACACTGTACTATTGTTTGTCGATAGATGGTTCAAGAAAAGGTCGAACGTTGCATCAACAGCAAAGGTGGGGAATACTACAATTTCGTACTCATTGAAAAGGCGTTAAGAACACTAGGGGTACCACAACAATTATAACTTTAATTACAATTACATGTAGTTCAATGGGAAAGTTGAGAAAACAAATATGAAATTATCTTAAGAATCAAAAGTTCAAGTCATACAAACTTACCCTACTATCATGTCCTTATTAAACTAATTTGCAAGAATTTATATATGTACAACTATTCTTTATATAGACCCCCCTAATCAGTACCCTTGGATTGGCCCGTATAGCTCAAAACAGCTATCTGGCGATGATACCACTATTTCAGGGGGGTGCGAACCCCCCCCCCCCCCGAGATGGAGAAAGGTAAGTTTTTACAACTAATTCAACACGTATTGGGTCATTCCTACCGCAGCCACTCCAAAATGCCCAGATTTCACAAAACAGCCCACCAAAAAAAGGCTTTTAAGTTGTTCGATTAAAGCTTTGTTTCTATTTATAAGTTCCATCACTGGGGGCTATGCAGAGGTTGGGCGTTTCTACCCTGGAGGTAGTACTGAAATGAACCTTTGTGACTAGTGGTGCATACCTAAACTCATATTAAGGTTCAGGTCCGGATTCAGGTCCGGCAGTTCAGGTTCAGGTCCGGACTTAAAAGGTTCAGGTCCGGACTTTAAGTCCGGACCTGAACCCATCATTGCATATTATGTGCACTAGAAATTTTCTTTTCTGAGTGTTAGCATGGATTGAGATGCAATGTGAAAAATACATGCAAATCATATTCAGTCAGTGTAAACATGAAATGTTTTTTTTTTTTGTTGTTGTCTTTTTCCAGTGCAAATTTCACTGTCTATGGAAGGTTTTAGACGGTTTAGACAAAGAAAAGGGAACATAAGTGACAGATAGCTTTTTGCAAGTCCGGACTTAGCTCCGGACATTTAGGGGTTTTTTTTTGGACTTGGACCTAAACATTTTAGGTCCAATTCCAAGTCCGGGCTTTAGGTACGCACCACTATTTGTGACCTATAGCACTAATTACCATGTATCTCTATCAATCCATAGGTCACTGGGATAAAAATAACATGTCACCCCCACAACCACTCCTTGTGAAGTTAAGCGGTAAACAAAACGAACAAGATCAAGAACAGACCAGAAGGAAGGAACTAGTGGAAGAATATTGCAAAAACAAATCTTCATCCAACATGGTTAGTGACTTTAATCTAAATATGATATTTCTCAATTTTGCACAACAGTAGGGCTAAGCTGGTATGTATTTTAACATTAGAAAAGTTTTGCTTTTCTTGAACGCAAAGGAGACATTGGCAATCGCCTTTTTACTTGTTCGATGCAAACATACCGACTCGGGCCATAGTGAATTTCTATCCGTCTGATATGATTAATGAAATGTCACGGAGGTTATGTTTTACCCTGCGTTTGTCTGTCTGTGTGTCAACAAGATAACTCAAGAATGGCTAAGCGGATTGGGTTCATACTTTGTGTGTTAGTAGGGTGTGTTGAAAGCTCAAAATTATTAGATTTGGGTCCTCTAGCGGCTTCCCTTGGCACTGCAGCACAACGTCCGGTTTTGCTATCTCTAACTAACTATATCTATAAGCTATGCTCACGATTTCTATGTGTTAGATAGCTCTTGTGCTCAGGAAGAAGTAACATAAATTTGGGCCCCCTAGCGGCTAGTTTTGGGACAGCAGGGGCATTTTTGTCAAAAACTTCTGCAGAGGATAACTCAAGAAGGGAACAACGAATGTTGGTACGTTGTACAAAATGAAATACCAATTACGCAAAATAATAATTTTTATTTGCATATTCAATGAGAATATTCTATCATAGCATTTCTTTTATTTATTTTTCAGCTTTCCCGTCGTATACCCATGGGTAATTTCTTCGTCAGTGATAGATATAAAGTGCTGTACTGCAAAGTCGGCAAAACCGGTAGCACCACAACCTCTGCTCTGCTTTACAACTTGGAGTTCGGGACAAACTCCAATGAAGAAGAGTACTGGAAACACCAGGCTACCGCACCGATGAAAAGGCTGACGTCTTACACGAAGGACGAACAAAGGCTACGTCTGAACACTTACAGAAAACTCGTAGTGGCGCGTAATCCTCTTGAGAGGTACGTAGAAATCACAGCTTTAACTTAAAAAGTTCATCTGTGTTGGTAGAAGTCATTATTGAAATAGTTAAACTAATATCCAGCACAAAAATTGGACTCACCCAAATTTTCGACTGACGGTGGGCGCCATAGACTTCATTCAACTTGCAATCCACTGCTTAATTTACAGTTTAACTTTTTCAAGAAAAAAAATCAGTTTGTTATATTTACATCGAAAATATGGCTTTTTTCTTTTCCAGAGTCAATGGGAACGGAAGTGGCATGACACGAAATTTATGATGTTATGTGACTTCTATGTGTTTTCATGTATTTCGCTGATGCCCCAAAGTCTACTTTTCGTTAGATAAAGATGAAATGTGTAGAAATGAATACTAAATAAATTAGTATTTGTATGCATAATCTTCGCAACATATATGTGTCATAATGAATATAGCAGTGGTTCAAAGAAAGCTGACAATACGTTTTGTATCTTATTATGTAGATTGGTCTCGGATTACTTATTTTTCTTTGGAGGAAAAGAACATTTCGTCTCAAACGGAAGACAAGTCCGTGACAATATGAAGTACCAAGATATGCTGGAAACGATTGGTTGGAACGCATCAACAACAAAGGTGGGGAAATTTTAGTCTGCATGTATTTCTTACTCATTGAAAATGGTAAAAGAACACTATATGGGACTACATGGGTAGTCTAGTAATACATTTAACCCGGGCTATTCAGACCGGGGGGGGGGGCTTTGAGGCCTGCGCCAACTTCGATGTCCTATTACGCCAGAACGCCTTACGCTAGAGCCACCAAATTTGGTGAGTTTTCCTAAAATATTGTTGGCAACAAATTTACGAAGTTTGACTAATTTTCCATTTCTTTTCTGTTATCTGCACTTGTTGTTACATTTTTGTAGCATAACTTGAAGTTTTCAGAGAATACCCTTTTTTTCATGGATCCGGCCAATATAATCAAATTGATGACGTCATAATTACGTCATCTTACGTTAGTGTAACGTCAAACGTCAGGTACTTGTTAAATATTATGTCGACATCATGTCCTGAAATTTTGGTGGCCCTACGGCACGTCGTTCAAGAGTTATAGAACTTAGAAAAGGACGGCCTCAAAAGCCCCCCCCCCCAAACCCCACACCCCCCGCCCCCCCGTCCAGGGATGACCAAAGAAGCCCGGTCTGAATAGGGTTAATGTACAGCTTTTCCGCCAGAAGGTTGCCCACTCGTCAAATGGCGGTCTCACTTTGTTTTTGCCGGCTTGGACGCAAGCAGAGGCTGTCTTGATAAAAAAAATTGCGACCCACATTTTATATCTAAACCAATCATACGCTAGCTTCCCTTGCCTTGACGTCACACAGATCCCGCGAGAGGTTGCGACATTTTGAGATCTTTCATGAGTCCACTAAATGGCTGTCATTGCCGCTAATGTACGCGATGTTTTTCGCCATTCCTGAACGCAAATTTCTCGATCTATGTAAGGTTTTAGATGACTTATAAGTATACTACAACAAGAAAGAGATCATATACAATTGCGATTTTTTCAAGAAACGTTTCCGGTTCAAATCAGAACTTTTTAAAAGTGTAATATCTATATTTTCTAGATTGATAGTGAAAGCTGATATGCATATGATATGGGGGCTTAGATAAGCGGTCACTTATGTCCTCGAAAATTATTATCTATTCATGTCTATGTCAATGGCTTTTTCTTTTTATCAATTATTGCATCAAACCATTACTAATCTGATTTTGCAGCTTCCATACGACGAGGACTACGGCTTTTTTAAATCCAAAAATGGAACATATCACCTAGTTCCATTTTTGGCCTTCATAAGAGCTGTAACAGACGACACAGATAGATGGCAAAATAATGAGCACTGGGCGCTGGTTTCTGATTATTGCCCACTTTGCCAAGTAAGTACACTGATTTTCTGTAAACTTATGTATTACTAGCCTCCATAGCAGGCTCTCTGGGGCCTTTTTTGGCTCATGATACACGTTTGCAGGCCATTTCTGTTTTACTAGGTCGCCAGTAATCAGCGATGGCTGGCAATCGGCGACACAGTACAGGAAAATTGTATTATGGGCAAAAAAGGCCCCAAAGAGCCTGCTTTGGAGGCTACGTATACGTATTTCCTTATTTCTTTATTTGTTTATTTGCTTGTTTGAAAAAAAAGTCACAAAATGCCTGAATTTATTGATAGTTTAACCGGCTTCTCTGTTACAATCGAGATGTTTCTTTAAAAGATACATGTAAAATCATATAAAATTGCTGGTACAAAAATCATTTATCAAAATAGACATGTTCTTCCTTCACATCGGCATGAAGGCGATGTATCTCTTCCCTCAGTCTGACATTTGTCCCCAAAAATGTGACGTCATGTGACGTCAGCAGTGGAAAATGTGATGTCAGCAGTGGGTCAAAGGTGACCAGATGTTGATACCGCCTGCTTTCTCGCGTCGCCTTCGAAAAAGGATGATGTTCTTAATAGGTATAAATATTAGCAACACATTCTAATAAAAGAAAACAGTACTTTCTTTACATTTACAGGATGAGTGGGTTTCTGTTTGGCCTTTGCCGTAAATTGTTGAGTACGAGCGTGCACGTATACGTAGAGTATCAAGTTACCCCGTTGTAACTGCATTTATTCTATTTTTTCAGGTTCAATTTGACTTCATTGCCCACACTGAGACTCTAGCTACTGACTTGAACACCTTCTTTCGAAACGTCGTTGGTGTCAAAGGAAAAGAAAACATTTTCCCTCGAGCGAAAGAACGCCAGGGCAAGAAAAAGATCTTGGATGTTTATCGAGAAATACCACTAAAAGAAATACAACGTATTGAAAGAAAGTACAAGCCGGACTTTGACGTGTTTGGCTATTCTGCTGAGAAAACTATTCTTCAGCTACTCCAGCTGACTAAGTGAAGGCATCGCTAAGGCCACAGCAAGTAAACTGTATGGATGACATCAGCGCTCTCATTAATTTTCGCCTGATTTCAGGGGGGAAAGGGGATGATCAGCGAAAATAGGCAAACATTCTGTATAGCAGCCTTATTATACTTATTAGTAGAAGTTACACTAGGGAGGTAGCCATGACTATAGTTGCAGAAGTGAAACTTGTTTGATAGTTGTAAAAGTGCCACCAATATGGAAGTCATGAATGTACCAATAGCCATACTAGTGTACCACACTATTATCACTTCTATAGTACACTATTTAACTTCTTAATACAGGAATGAATACCTTGTTAGTTGTGATGCCACGTTTTGTTATTTCAAATCTTGTTATGGCGTTTATGATGTCTATTTTAAAAATTTAGCCATCTTGCTTTTCTAACTCTACATAGGAGGTCATCCAGAGAATTTATTTACTGTGGCCTAAAGATGCTGTAGACGCTTCAAATAAATATATAAAATGGTAAAATGTGTACTGCTTTGTCAACTGAAGTCTTGTCAACTTTGCACAACAATTGTACAAAGACACAGAAGAATAACTACAATTTCAGCAAACTAATCTATATAATAGAAAAAGAGTGTGTGTGGTATTTGGCTTTTATCGAAATTGGAGGAATTTGTAATTCTTAACTAGCATATTTTCCTATCTATACCATGTAGGGATTGTCACATGTCAGTATGTAATTAAATTTGCTATGTAAGTCCATTGAGATAAACCCAAGGGACCGACATAATTAAGCAAAGTTATCGCTATGTAAAGATGGCCGCTAATACAGGTCATAGTCGATAATATAAGAGAGGACATAATACTGTAAATGCATTTAAGTTCGCGGGGATTTAATTTCGCGGTAGCGGGAAATTGACTTTTCGCGGTGGTTTTAATTTCGCGGTAGCACCATGCACTGTAGTCTCTTACTGTTATGGAAAAATGTTCTCGGTGGTTTAAATTCGCGGTGAAGCGGCCGCCGCGAAAACCGCGAACATTAATTCACCGCGAACATTTCTGCACGTACAGTATTCAGAAACCACTTTACAAAAGTTGCATGTTGTACAATGATGACTTAGAAAGATAATATGTTGGCAACGTAAAATTTCTTCAAGTTGAACAAAATGCAGGAAATCCGTATCGAACGTGTGTCATGCTATTCAGAACAACGATATGGAGTAAGAAATTCATAAGGAATTCCAAAATCATATGCAGTTGCTTGGGTAATTTCCATAGGAGTGCCATGTGCAAGCATAGGCGTGAACGGATGTTGGTAAAAATCAGTACTGGGTTGGTAGAAAATGTTTGCCGAGAACGCCTTTTACAGACGTCATATTGGTGTGGTACATCAACGATACTTGGAAATACTGTTACATAGCAAAATACATTTCCTTCTAGAGCGGAAGGGACGACGAATTCCTTTGCACTTTGTACGATATTAAAGTCACCACAGTGACGTCACATAGTTGAGCCACTAGGGACTATACAAACACACGTGGCGTCGTGAAAACGTAACGTTTAGGATGTTTGGCCCAGAACACAGAGGCCCTGGGTTCCAAACCCTGACATGCCACCAGTGTTGTGCCCTTCGGAAAGGCAGTTAACACACCTTTCCTCACTTTATTAAGGTGTAAAAATTCAAACCTGACTTCATTTTGGGAGGTAAAAGATTTTGGAAGGAGAGGGATGGGCTCCGCCTCCCAATACTGTGCTCTAGACACAGTGGATAACAACCCACTGTTCCTACGGCCTGAAATTTACTAAAAGGGGACTATGGGACTATTTTCGTTTTTGTATGTTTCACAGTTACAATAAGTTAGCAACTCGAGTGCAATATAATGTCACTCTGTCTTGTTGTTACCGTCTAAAAGCAAATTTAAAAAACAAACACAAAGCCTGCCATGTGGGTTAGGGGGTACATATTCCACCACGACAAAGTTCGGCAAATTTAGCTACTTAAGCTCAAGTTTTTACAACCTGGAAACGTAGAAATGTATTTTTGAAGAAACAAAAATCAACAATAATTTGCAAGCAACTTTAATCCTTTCACTGGTTGGACTGAAATGTGAACAATTCGTACCAAACTAGTACGAACTGCAGTAAGTCATAAAAATAGCGTCGTGTACTGCGCGCAAGCAAAGGTGTCAACGAATGTTTGTAAAAATCAGCGCTGAGTAATTAGTAGAAAACTTTTTACCCTAAAAACGCCTGTAAAGACGTCATATTTGTCAGGCAAACGATACTTGGAAATACTGTTACATACTAGCAAAATGCATTTCCTTCTAGAGCGGAAGTTACGACGGATTCCTTTGCACTTTGTACGATACTACGGTCACCACACAATTCAGTGACGTCACATAGTTGAGCCACTAGGCCTATACAAACACACGTCGCATCTTGTAGACGTAATAGGATGTTTGGTCCAGAACACAAAGGTCCTAGGTTCAAACCCTGACATGGCAGCTAACACACTTTTCCTCACTCTACCCAGGCGTAAAAATTCAAACCTGACTTCAGTCAAAGATTTTGGGAGGAGAAGGAGGCGCTCCGCCTTCCAATGCTGTGCACTAGACACAGTGGATAACAGCCCACTGCCCCTACGGCCTAAAATTTACTAAAAGGGCTATGGGACTATCTTCGATTTGTATGTTTCACAGTTACAATGAGTTCGAGTGCAGTGCCACACTGTATAGTCGCTTCTATTCTGCCGAAAAGCAAATTAAGAAAAAGTAATAACGCGTCAAACCTTAGTATATTATGGGTACATATTTTGGGAAAACTAAACTTTACTCAACCAACACCAAGTTTAATTGGAACTTACCCCAAATTTTCAGCCGGAAAATTTGGGGTAAGTCCCAATTAAACTTGGTGTTGGTTAAGTAAAGTTTAGTTTTCCCACAATGTCATTTACCAACACAGATGAACTTTCATGCTAAGATGGGTACATATATGAGGGTGTACTTAGTCTACCACAACAAATGTTAGCAAATTTAGTTAGCAAGGTAACCATTTTTCGGCCTCTAAACGTCAAAATGTGTTTTTGAAAAATGAAAAAAATCAACGTTGATGAGTAAGCAACTTTAATCCTTCCATTGGTTGGACTAAAATGTGAACAATTCATACCACAGTTATCATGACAAATCGTTCACGAAATGCAGTAAGTCATCAAAATAGTGTCGTGTACTATGCGCAAGCAAAAGGTGTGAACGGATGTTGGCAAAAATCAGCGCTGAATTAGAAGAAAATGTTTACCTAGAACACCTGTTGAGACGTCACAATTGTCAGCTTTCCGTAAATACGTGGAAATACGGCGCACACGGCAAAACATATTTCCTTCTAGAGCGGAAGTTTCGACGGATTCCTTTGCACTTTGTACGACGGATTGAGTAAGTTTACGTTTCCATGCCGTCACCATTTGACCCAGCCCGCACTGTACAAACACTCGACAAAACAAACAGCTGATAACAGCCAAACGTAACACGTGAGTCCCACAGGAAATGGAAGAGTATAAAACTGGACCGGTTTGGTGCTACAGGCATTCACAACTTCACATCACAGAGAAGAAGAAGTCTACCTTTACAAGGAAGAAGCTACAGAGAGAGTGAGCTAGCAGCCATGTATTCAACAGTCGTCTTTTGCCTTCTCGCCTTGAGCGGCACACTAGCCATGCCTGTTACAGACCAGGTGAGTTTTTGGCGACACCTCCGGGACAAGGCTGATATTGTTCGTTGTCCAACGTTCACGTTAATTTTATTTTAGGTCGTCGTACGACTTCGATTTTGGAAAATTTTCCAGCAGGCTGTGACAAAATTAACCATTGCCAAGGATCTAAGACAGTTTTTGCATATGAAGACTGTGAAATTTTGCACGACAAATGCACTACTATCACAAAAATGCTCAAAGTTTGCGACAGTAAGGTCTACGATCTTTAGACAATCATAAGACGAATTTGGCAGGGCCCTCAGACAAAAAGGTTCATCTTTCTTTACGTGTTTCATGAGCTTTAATGTTCTCGCGGTTTCATGGTTAAAGCGACAATTACTAACTTCTTTTATATTGTCGTGTTTTATAGGCGAACAGCACTCAAGCGGTAACGGAAAGTATTCTAAACGCCACCGAAGCGCAAGACGTCACCGTGCAGCCAATAGTAGTCAACGTTACAGAAAAGGTCGACGCATCGCAACCGACAACAACACAGTCCACGCCATTGGTCACTGACGACAACGTAGTAACGAATGCATCTACAGCGACCGAAACAGTCGTGATTGAAACGACTACCGAGTCACTAAGTAAGTCTTAGAACATGTCATCTTTCGAAATCATTATTTGCTATTTGTGATTGCGTGCTTTGAATCAGACACTGCAAAAAATCCGATCTAAGAGCCCGTATTTAAGTATGCGTAAATGTGCAATTTATTTGCGTAAAGGTTCCCAAACTTCACGCATACTCTTCAAAATGCATTTCTATGGATCCTGTGTAGTCGGAGGTCCATAGGATAGCATATATTCCTTTACTGTCTAGTTCAGTACTTAGCGAAACGTGGTCTTGTTTTTGGCTACATTGTATTTGCCATTTACGTGGGTGAAAGAAATAAGTTACTCATCAACCCTCAGAACATTGCTCTGTTACAACCCATAGGTTCGTACGACCAGCTTAAGAACACCATACAATGTATCATAAATTCACAAAAGGCAAAGCTACAAAATAGATGAAAACTGTTATTGATTGTTTACAGAGTTTACATGTGGAGGAAAGGCCGCCGGTCTGTACGCAGACCCAGACAACTGCTACCAGTACTTCGAGTGTGTTGAGGGCTTCAGCACCGCGTTCCTCCGACTCTGTGCGCCGGGAGGACCCGTCTTCGACCCCGCCAAACAGCGCTGCGACTGGCCGGAGAATGTGCCCGCTCCTTGTGGGGTGAGTATGGTAACACATCTTTCATTCAATTTGAGTCGGTCAATGGGCAAGTGGTTAGAGTGCTCTCCTTGCAAAGGCTGTGAGTACATAATCATATATACGTCTTTCTCTACCTGCTTAGCACTCGGTATGTAGGTACGAAAGAGTTAGATAATGTAAATTGAGTACACCCCACTCATCCAGTGGACTAGTACCTCTGCTGTACATGCATGTAGTGATTGCACAAAGTTTGTGACCTAAGGGCATTAAAACAGAGATTGGCGCCTCCCCATGCACCATCTGGACTAAAATTCTTAGCCATGTTAGAATCTCGAATAGACCTCTTGCCAGCTGCGGCGGCCATTTTGAAATTCCGGGGTTCATCCAGGATCATGCATTTTAACGAGGCTGCATTTGGTTGGTGCTTCCTAGTTGTAAGGCTGTTTTTTTGTAAAGTATGGATATGCCATATTCAGTGGTAAGTTTTACCCCTCTCAGATGTAATGCTGCTATGACCTCGTTGCAAGTCATTATCCTTTGTAACGTTTTCGAATTTCTTTAACTGATATTACAGACGAAGGTTCGGAACGAAGGAAGTATCCGAGCTAGGTCCAGTCTGATGGCCAGGGGTTCTTCCACCTTCACTTGTACGGGGAAGCAGCCGGGCCTGTACGCCGACCCTGCCGACTGCTCCATGTACTACGAGTGTGTGCTGGGCCACCCCGTGTACCACCGGCCCTGTGCCCCGGGGGGAACCGTGTATGACCCCGCCAGCCTCAGATGCAGGTGGCCCTATGAACCTGAAGTTTCCGGTCCTTGCGGGACACTGAGTGCAAATGTAAGACCCTCTATTTTTCCTTTTTTACGCTAATTTGCGATGGCTATTTTCTCATGTCTACCTGGTTATCATGTATCATAATCATATTTTCCTCCAAATCTAATAATTTCTCCATAATATGGAAAACAAGACTCTCAATTTTACTTTTTTATATTTCAGCCATACATAGTATGGTGAAATATATTGTATTCGTCATGTTTCTTCTTTCTTTCTTTCTTTCTCCTGTCAAATCTTCAAAGTGAATCATCTCCGCCGTTCCCGAACCGAATGACCTGAAATTTGGCACAGGGGTAGAATGGGCCGATACCTTGATGATTTTTTCTCAGTTTTTTTTATATCTGCCTCTAAAATGATTTTATTGAGATTTTTTGGTCAATTTTAGACCAAAACCGTATATTTTGGCCCCTGTACCCTGGTATTACAACCAAATGAGCTGAAATTTGACAGAGATGTGCCTTGATAATGCCCCCACATAAATTCGATAACACTTTTGGTGTACAGTACAACAAAATGCTTATTTTTGCGATTTTTTGACCAATTTTTGACCAAAAAAGGACACTTTTGGCCCCTGTACCCTGGTATTACAACCAAATGAGCTGAAATTTGACAGAGATGTGCCTTGATAATGCCCCCATATAAATTCAATAACACTTTTGGTGTACAGTACAACAAAATGCTTATTTTTGCGATTTTTTGACCAATTTTTGACCAAAAAAAGGACACTTTTGGCTCCTGTACCTTGGTATTGCAACCGAATGAGCTGAAATTTGACACAGATGTGCCTTGATAATCCCTTCATATAAATTCAATAACACTTTTGGTGTACAGTGCAACAAAATGCTTATTTTTGCGATTTTTTGCCAATTTTTCACCAAAAAAGGACATGTACACTTTTGGCTCCTGTACCCTGGTATTACAATCAAATGACCTGAAATTTGGTATAGATAGGCATTAGATACTTGGTAACAAGATTCTAGTAAAATTTTTGACATAAACAACTTTAAAATGATTAAATTTGGCACTTTTCTGAGGGAAAATTTGTTTTCATTTGGCCTCCTGACGTGACCTTCCGTGACCCCGCACAGAGCCACACCTGTGCGCGTCAGCCGCAGAGTTAATTGAATCAAAGACCTAGCCAATCGGCCAATCGTACTGAAAATCGTTAATGACATTACATGAAGTCATTCAACAATTTTCAGTCATGATGAAAATTTTCTGAATGGAAGGTGTGATTATTGTCATTTTCTGAAAAATAGAAGCAAGCTCTGTTTTTACCTGGAATCAATTCACAATAGCAGTCCACTTTGGGGGATAATGTACTGTTAAGAGGATGTTCCATTTTTGCGCAGGGGTGATTTGGAACAGTCCAATGTTGCGTGGGAAGGGGTATGGCTGAAATATGCTGTATTTGCTCTTAAGCAAATGTCGGCCTTTCTAGTCTTCAATCAATTCACGATGTCTACTCTCTAATATCTACCTCGTTATTATAATCACATTTGCGTCCAATAAAAAGTTCTCCTACTCTAAGACTGTCACTCAGCGTAATTTTAGTCCGAAACTCTTGGTATTCTTTAGATATCTGACCAGAGTGTTGTTAAGACACATGATTTGTTTCCTCACATGTGGCGTCAGTACTGAGTCAAAATTCGTCAGAAGTCGGTACCGGCCCCAGTTCTGTTTCAGAGAAATACACAGTAATGTAATTTACCATCTCAGATAAACTTTCATGTTAATCATATCCCTTTTATATCATATCATATCTACAGCTATTGACTGACCAAACCTCAGCAAACGTTCCTGCTCACGATGTCCCCGTCCCCTCCACCTTCACCTGTACGGGAAAGCAGCCGGGCATGTACGCTGACCCTGCCGACTGCTCCATGTACTACGAGTGTGTGCTGGGCCACCCCGTGTACCACCGGCCCTGTGCTCCGGGAGGAACCGTGTATGACCCCGCCAGTCTAAGGTGCATGTGGCCCCACGAAGTGTCCGGTCCTTGTGGGATAAGTGCAAATGTAAGACCCTCTGTTTTACTTTTTTTTACATTCCCAATGCCTATTTTCTCATGTCTACCCTGTTATCATAATGAATAATTACATTTTCCTCAAAATCAACAAATTTCTCTCCATAATATGAAAAAAGACCCTGTATTTCACTTTTTTAAATTAATTCACAATGTCTACTCTCTTATGTCTACCTTATTATCATGATAATCATATTTTCCTCCAATTAACAGTTTCCCAACTCAAGGAATGTCACTTACCACAAATTTTGTCAAAATCTCTTGTTATCTTTAAGATTTTTGACCAGAGTGTTGTTAAGGTTACTCATAAGCCTTGTGACCCCGCGCTGGGAGGGTCAGGGGTTTAGTCTCTTCTAAACGCTCTAGCGTTTGCAGTTTTGAACCTAAGCCCATGAAATTCACACACAATACACAAAAACATGTTAGAATTTCTACTATGGTGATATCTTGGGCAGGTTATGGATAATTTATTAAGAAAATGGCATCAAAAATGAACTTCCGGGATAGAAAGCCGCTATACGATTGGGACAAATATAGTGCCTGAAAACATGCAAAACTTGCCAAAAACTTGGTCACAAACAATAACCTATGTACCAACACATGTACTCATTGTATTATTGTAGTTATATTTTACCAAATATAAAAGAAAATCAAGGAAAAATGCTTGATTTTCTTCCAAAACTTCGCGCGGTGTGGCAAGCTCTTGCTTTCACAGAGCCCTCATTCAAATCTGCAGGCACTCGGCTTACATGTTACTTCACCACTTGGTCTTTCCATATAAGGCATGGCCCCAAGGAATACCGAGAATTAATGTCCCAAAAAGAAAGGTTTCTGTTGGCTTACGGCTCTCCGAATCCTCCCCGAATCCTCCCGAAGGTTAATGAGGTGTCAATCACATACACTAGGAAGAACCCCTGGGACAAGCAAGCCTCTTCCGCACGACATGCTATCACCACACATGGTGTGGATTACCTACTAAGAGCTACCACTGAAAACTGTGGAAAACACTGTAAAGAAAAGACAATACTAGGTATTTTATATGACTAAAAAGGTCCAAGAAGTTTAAGACTCTGTAGCATGTAATAGTATTGTGTTTGTATGAGAACTATAGCCTTTCAGAAGCTCTGTGGCAGTCTGTTGACTGATTGGCTGTAGTTTTCTCTTTACTGTGGGCTATACCAAATGTATCCAAAGGTGGAAAGAAAATAAGTACAGATTTATTGAATCGTGGTGTTTTGTGTATTTACTTTCATGTAATAGGTGTGTAGATGTTTTTACTAATACATGCTTAAAAATTCAATCATATTTTATAAGTTTTAATACAGATATAAAAGCATGCCTATCTCCTCTATGTTGGAGTTTCCCTGCATGTTTGATCAAGTGTGCATGTCCTGGACCTGTAGTATTATCACTCACTCATTCATGGCCCACATCATACAGGTCGAGAAATATTCCAATGGAAAGGTAGATACACGCTAATTTGTGCCACAACCTCTCTGATTTTATAGTAATTTGGTACATACAGTGGTATTATGCTTTCCAAGTTGCATTTCAACCAAAGAAACCAAGCATGATATACGACCCGACCAACCCTACCTCTGCACCACAGGTGGTACAGCTTGTCACCGCCCAGGCCAGCAGGGCAAGATCTGATAAGGCCTGGCCTGGCCACTTCGGGGGAACTCGGAACTCTTGTTATCTTTAAGATTTTTGACCAGAGTGTTGTTAAGGCACTATTTTTTTATTCCTCACATGGTGAAGTCAGCACTAAGTCAAAGTGCAACAGGAGTCGGTACCGGCCCCGTCCTGGTTGAGACAACTACAGTACACTGCAATGTAATTTACCATCTCAAATAAACTCCCATGCTAATCATATCCTTTTTGTATGTATCCACAGCTTTTGACTGACCAATCCTCAGCGAACGTTCCTGCTCACGATGTCCCCGTCCCCTCCACCTTCACCTGTACGGGGAAGCAGCCGGGCATGTACGCCGACCCTGCCGACTGCTCCATGTACTACGAGTGCGTGCTGGGCCACCCCGTGTACCACCGGCCCTGTGCCCCGGGGGGAACCGTGTATGACCCCGCCAGACAGGAGTGCAGGTGGCCATACGAAGTGTCCGGCCCGTGCCGAGCTTACGTAAGTAGCACCACAAGTGGATATAAAGATATACTGTAAGTCAGTCGCAACCGAGTGCATTGCTCGCTACTGCAGCTAGGTGTCGCTGCTAACAGTTGATAAAGAACCCTGTTATCCACCGATTATCCCACCTGATGAAATTTACGGCAGCTCTTTTGCTTTTAATGGTTTGAACGTTATCATGATGCCTAAATGTTTTGTAATATCGTTTTCAGAATGATTCTCAGTCTCGCTCACTAATAATGATTCTTAAGCTTGAAGTTTGTACATATTTAAATGTTTGACTAGGCTTTTCGCCAAAATATAAAAATGGAGGGCATCACAGTTGATATATTCCGTACATGTGTGACACAAACGCTGCTATCCAGGGCTGTAACTGAACCCTCCCCGCTAGGAGGCCGGTGGATATAAGCGAGATTTAATCAGGCTACAGTTGATGTAGGAATATTCAAAAGTGACTAACGATGTGTTCTCTATTTGGCACAGACCGTACCAGCCATCCAGACCGAAACATTTTCTTGTGCGGGGAAGGCGCCCGGTCACTACCCCGATCCTGACAGCTGCAGCCGGTACTACGAGTGTACCCTGCTCAGCAGTGAGCCGTTCCACCGGGACTGTCCACCTGGAGGCCTGGTGTTTGACGCCGGTAGACAGTATTGCACCTGGCCGTGGAGCGTGGCCGGACCCTGTGGGGTAAGATCAATCTTTTGGTGACTTGGTGGGCTTTTTCGGCGTTACCCCTACCCTACGTGGCCCCGTAGGACAACTTGCTGTTACCGCAAAATGAAGATCAAGCAACAACCTCTGGACCTGTGTTGTTCGCAGTCAAACGCACTTGCATGCATGCACAGCTCGCTGCAGTAGGAAAATAACAGTTTTAGGGCATGGCCGGGCCCCGCATTTAACTCTTAAGTTAAAATCAACCCGAGACCCGGCAACAAATAATAGCCGTATCAGTATTTCTAACCTATCTAGGTTGTTAGATTATTTTTTTTAGAATCGTATATGAGACATTTCAGAATATTGCTTTAGTGTTCTAATTCTTTGTTTTGTTTCATTTAGGATTACGGACAGTGAGGGAATATGCGCAGAGTTTCGGGACCCGTCGAATAATCTCAGCTGGACTGAGGCCTTCGTCATACGAAGAAGTGAACTAATTTTTTTATAATATTGTCTAAAATTCTAAGTACAAAAAAATTGCCTTTTGTATATTTCATTCGTTCATTATATGTAACATGATACCATAATTACCTTTTTTTTAAATACGTGTGCAATATCCTGGGGACATTTGGTAGTTCCTATATGTATTCTTTAGTTGTCTGTACTGTACAGTATTTATGGTATGAAGAAATAAAGACTGAAAACTGCACATGATAAGTTTGTGACTCCTTTCTACACCTTCTTAGTAAAAGGTGACGGGAATTTCATACCTGCAACATTGGATAGTTAAAGCCATACTGTAATCTAGAGGAAAGTGTTCCAGCTGTGCTACTAATATTTTTAATTGTATCTCAAAATGTAATTATATCGACCACTTGACATTGAAACTGGACAAGGAAGCAGTTGCATTATAAAGCATAAACCCCCGAGTACCATCCAATTAAATTACAGCCATGTGTAACACGTGATAATACGAAGAACCATTGGATTCAACTTGGCAGCTCTTAAGAAATATTTGTAATTTGTTTTAGGATACTTGTTTTACAACTTGTAGCCATTAGTTAGTAACTTTATTTCTCACTTGCTTTTGGTCAAATTGGGCTTTGATCTTTGTCAATCTTCCCGTTGAAACCCATCCTCAAGTTAGAAAAATGCAGGAACCCCCTAATAAGCGCTGGTTTGTCAGCAACGTAAATTTTCCTCAACTTTGAAAAATACAAGGATATACGTACTAAAAACTATTGCTATGCTATTTCGACAGAGTGTCGGGTTACAAGAGGCCTACTATTGGCTAACCGTAAAATATTTAAATATAAACAAAGTGTTATTACAAGGAAAATGTATTCAAAATAAGATTAAATTCGCAATTTTAGATAGCTATTTTGTTTTGATTTTCCTCCCAAAGACGATTATTTTCTGTTTCAAGGAAGGCCTTCAATTTGACCATACTCTTGATAAGATTGGCCATGGCAAATTCTCGATTTTTATATTTTTCATCACAAAGTTTGTAGTAAGGTGTCACAGAGGATTGGACTACTTAGACGCCTCAGACACTGCCTGACTTTCAGTATTGCTGACATGTTGTACAAGACTATGATATTGCCTATTTTCGACTATTGTGACACTGTCTGGGGAACCTGTGGGGCCACCAAACAACGGCAACTACAAATACTACAAAACAGAGCGGCTAGGGTGGTGCTACAACGTAGGCAACGGGACATCAGCACTGTGAACCTCCACCAAACTCTCAACTGGAAATACCTGGCTGATAGGAGATTTGAGCACACGTGCATTATGGTTTTCAAATGTCTGACAGGCTTGACACCAACTTACCTATCCGCCACATTTCAGCACAACTCTCGTATCCATACTTACAACACTAGGCAGACCACTAAACTACACCCACCAAGCTACACCACCACATGTGGACAAAAAACATTTGCATACACTGGCACTAGCCAGTACAACAAACTAGCAGATAACATAAGAAACATCACAACACTAAAAGGCTTTAAAACAGCTCTGAAGAACATATGTTTATCTGACCTCAAGTAATATTGAAACTAAGTATGGAAAAGCACTTTTGTCTCTGATGTGCCTTACTGTTCTTTAATTTTTTTTGTTTGTTCAATCTCTACATATGATTTAGTATCCATGCTTTGTAAATTTCAGTTTCATTAATTTTCGTTTTACACATGATTTGATATATGATTTGACCTCTGACCTCCACCCCATCTCTTGACATATTGATTTTGACCTTGGAACGTTTTCGACATGAGTATGGACACTGATTATGTTTTGACGCACCGGTTTTATGTTTTCTGTACTGTATGTTGTCCCTGGTGTTCAAAGTTTGACTGATTGTTATCACGTTTTTGTCCTGTATTTATTATTTACATGTATGTTTGATGGGCCCCCTTGGAAATCAACTACTGTATGCACTGTTGTAGGGGTAACCCATCTGTCTCAAGATGAAATAAATAAATAAATAAATAAATCTAAGAGGCAAATAAAACTTTTTTTTTTGTTTTGGGGATTTTTTAATTTTTATAATTCTAAGCAAAGTTACAGTCAAAAATATGCGTAAAAATGGCATTTTCGCACTCAATTAACTGTTACCAATAATTCAAAATCGAAGGCATTCTTTAAAATTCCCAAAAACAAAAATCTCAGGAAAACCGTTGCTGTCATTTTGAGCCGTCAATGAGTTAAATTGGACTCTTTGTCGAGATCTTAAACGATGTTTGCACGCATGTCATGCCGCACGGAGAGTGGGAGGGTGTAATTGATACTGGTGTAAACAACACTTATAATATTCAAGGTCACCAACAAAAACGCCAGTAGCTTCGTTACATGTTACAGGTCCGCAACTAAGTGATAGCATAGATGTACTGTCCAGAAAATTGTTTATATTGGTGTAAAACTATATTTTTCGCCTGATTCAAATAAGTTGGGCGAAAAAGGCCAGAAAACACTGTTTTACCTGCAATGACCGCAGATGACCTAAATAGAACAAGGGTTTGATTCGAATTACGTCAGATCGAACACGGGGAATAAGGTTCGAATTCGGCTAGACATGGGAGGTTTTGAGCCCGTATTTGACCACCGTGTATCATGACAACTTGTGTATAAAATGCAGTTAGTCATCAAAATAGCGTTGTGCACTGTGCGCATGCATAGGTGTGAACGGGTGCTGAAAAAATCAGGGATGAGTTAGTAGAAAATGTTTGCCGAAATCACCAGTTAAGACGTCATTTGTCAGGCAAACCAACGATACTTGGAAATACTGTAACATAGCAAAATACATTTCCTTCTAGAGCGGAAATGACGATAAATTCCTTTGCACTTTGTACTGCAGTCACCACACAATTCAGTGACGTCACATAGATGAACCACTAGGGACCATACACACGTGGCGTCGCAAAGACGCAAAATTTTAGGATTTTTGGCGCGGAACACAAAGGCCCTAGGTTCCAAACCCTGACATGCCACCAGTGTTGTTCCCTTTGGAAACGCACTTTACACGACCTTTCTCACTTCACCCAGGTGTAAAAATTCAAAACTTGCTGCAGTTATGGAGGTAATAGAAGGAGAGGGATGAGCACTGCCTACCAATACTGTGCCTAGACAATGTGCATAACATTATCCATTGCCCCTACGGCCTAAAATGGGCTATGGAACTATCTTTGTTTTTGTATGGGGTGCTGTAACAATGAGTTAGCAACTTGAGTGCAATTACACACTTTCTAGTTGTGTCTGTCCAAAAGCAAATTTAAACACACACACACACACACACACACACACACACACACACACACACACACACATACACACACACGAAGCATTTACCATTGAAACCTTTGCGTACTATGGATACATATTAGGAGATACGTAGTTAACCACAACGAAGTTTATAAAATCTAGCTCACAAGCTTAAGTTTTTAGAACCTCAAAACGTCTGAATGTATTTTTGAAGAAAAAACAACAACAACAATGATTTGCAAGCAAATTTAATCCTTTCATTGGTTGGACTAATCTGTGGACAATTTGTACCAAACTTATCATAACAGCTTGTGTACTAAATGCAGCAAGTCATCAAAAGTAGCGTCGTGTATGCGCATGCAAAGGTGTGAATGGATGTGTATAATCAGCGCTAAGCCAGTAGAAAATGTTTACCTTAGACACCTGTAAAGTCGTCATATTTGTCAGGCAAACGATACTTGGAAATACTGTTACATAGCATTGTACATTTCCTTCTAGAGCGGAAACGACGACAAATTCCTCTACACTTTGTACGAGTACTACGGTTACCACACAATTCAGTGACGTCACTAGTTGTCCCAGCTCGGACTACACAAACACACGTAGCGGTTAGGATGTTTGGTCCAGAACTCAGAGGCCCTGGGTTCCAAACCCTGACAGTGTTGTGCCCTTAATAAAAGTTAAAAAATTAGGCATATCATACAGATTTCCTCTATTTAGATTTTGGGAGGAGAGGGATGGGCTCCGCCTCCTAATACTGTGCCCTAGACACAGTGGACAACAACCCACTGCCTCTACGGCCTAAAATTTACTAAAAGGGCTATTGGACTATCTTAGTTTGTGTATGTTTCACAGTTACAATAAGTTCGAGTGCAGTGTCGCACTGTCAAGTCGTTTCTATTCTGTCCAAAAGCAAAGCAAGAAAAAGCAATTCTGCGTCAAACCTTAGCGTACTATTAGTAATACTTGTAGTACTATGGGTACATATATGAGGGGGTACTCAGTTCACCACAACAAAGTTTAGCAAATTTAGTTAACAAGGTAACCTTTTTTTAGCCTCAAAATGTATTTTTGAAAAATGAAAGAAATCTCCGTTGATTAGTAAGCAACTTTAATCCTTCCATTGGTTGGACTAAAATGTGAACAATTCATACCACAGTTATCATGACAAATCGTTCACGAAATGCAGCAAGTCATCAAAATAGTGTCGTGTACTATGCGCAAGCATAGGTGTGAACGGATGTTGGCAAAAATCAGCGCTGAATTAGAAGAAAATGCCTAGAACACCTGTTGAGACGTCACATTTGTCAGCTTTCCGTAAATACGTGGAAATACGGCGCACACGGCAAAACATATTTCCTTCTAGAGCGGAAGTTACGACGGATTCCTTTGCACTTTGTACGACAGATTGAGCCAGTTTACGTTTGCATGCCGTCACCATTTGACCCAGCCCGCACTGTACAAACACTCGACAAAACAAACAGCTGATAACAGCCAAACATAACACGTGAGTCCCACAGGAAATGGAAGAGTATAAAACTGGACCGGTTTGGTGCTACAGGCATTCACAACTTCACATCACAGAGAAGAAGAAGTCTACCTTTACAAGGAAGAAGCTACAGAGAGTGAGCTAGCAGCTATGTATTCAACAGTCGTCTTTTGCCTTCTCGCCTTGAGCGGCACACTAGCCATGCCTGTTACAGACCAGGTGAGTTTTTGGCGACGCCTCCGGGACAAGGCTGATATTGTTCGTTGTCCAACGTTCACGTTAATTTTATTTTAGGTCGTCGTACGACTTCGATTTTGGAAATTTTTCAAGCAGGCTGTGACAAAATTAACCATTGCCAAGGAACTAAGACAGTTTTTGCATATGAAGACTGTGAAATTTTGCACGACAAATGCACTACTATTACAAAAATGCTCAAAGTTTGCGACAGTAAGGTCTACGATCTTTAGACAATCATAAGACGAATTTGGCAGGGCCCTCAGACAAAAAGTTTCATCTTTCTTTACGTATTTGATAAGCTTTAATGTTCTCGCGGTTTCATGGTTAAAGCGACAATTACTAACTTCTTTTATATTGTCGTATTTTATAGGCGAACAGCACTCAAGCGGTAACGGAAAATATTCTAAACGCCACCGAAGCGCAAGACGTCACCGTGCAGCCAATAGAAGTCAACGTTACAGAACAGGTCGACGCATCGCAACCGACAACAACACAGTCCACGCCATTGGTCACTGACGACAACGTAGTAACGAATGCATCTACAGCGACCGAAACAGTCGTGATTGAAACGACTACCGAGTCACCAAGTAAGTCTTAGAACATGTCATCTTTCGAAATCATTATTTGCTATTTGTGATTGCGTACTTTGAATCAGACACTACAAAAAATCCGATCTAAGAGCCCGTATCTAAGTATGCGTAAATGTGCAATTTATTTGCGTAAAGGTTCCCAAACTTCACGCATACTCTTCAAAATGCATTTTTATGGATCCTGTGTAGTAGGAGGTCCATATAGGATAGCTCATATTACTTTAATGTCTAGTTCAGTACTTAGCGAAACGTGGTCTTGTTTTTGGCTACATTGTATTTGCCATTTACGTGGGTGAAAGAAATAAGTTACTCATCAACCCTCAGAACATTGCTCTGTTACAACCCATAGGTTCGTACGACCAGTTTAAGAACACTGTACAATATATTGTAACTTCACAAAAGGCAAAGCTACAAAATAGATGAAAACTGTTATTGATTGTTTACAGAGTTTACATGTGGAGGAAAGGCCGCCGGTCTGTATGCAGATCCGGACAACTGCTACCAGTATTACGAGTGTGTTGAGGGCTTCAGCACCGCGTTCCTCCGACTCTGTGCGCCGGGAGGACCCGTCTTCGATCCCGCCAAACAGCGCTGCGACTGGCCGGAGAATGTGCCCGCTCCTTGTGGGGTGAGTCTGTAGTTTTATCTTATTTTCAGTTTTTAATCGCGCTGCATGGGCATGGCCAATTGAGTTCAGCGTTCGCTTTACATTCGGTAGGTCGTAGTTCGATTCCCAGACAGTTCATACAAAAGGCTTGAAAAAATACTCCTTTCTCTGCTTAGCAATCAGCACGTAAGAAAGGGTATGGTAGTTGAGTGTACCACACTGCCAGTGGCATAGCCCCTGCTGTACATGTAGTACTAGTAATTGCACAAAGTTGTGTGGCCCAAGGGCTTTTGAAATTGGCGCCTCCCTATTCACCATCTGCCGCAAGATGGACTTTAAGTTTTCGAAAATTCTTAGCCATGTTATAATTTTTTGAATAGACCTTTTGCGAGCTATGGCGGCCATTTTTAAATTCCCAGGATCATGCATCAAAATGAGTTGGCATTTGGATGGTGCTTCCTAGTTGTAAGGCTGAATTACAGTATAGCTACACCATCTTTAGTGGTAAACTTTTGCAGCTCTAAAATGTAATACTGTAGTAACCTCGTTGCAAACCATTATCTTTTGTAACGTTTTCGAATTTCTTTAACTGATATTACAGACGAAGGTTAGGAACGAAGGAAGTATCCGAGCTAGGTCCAGTCTGATGGCCAGGAGTTCTTCCACCTTCACCTGTACGGGGAAGCAGCCGGGCATGTACGCCGACCCTGCCGACTGCTCCATGTACTACGAGTGTGTGCTGGGCCACCCCGTGTACCACCGGCCCTGTGCCCCGGGAGGAACCGTGTATGACCCCGCCAGTCTTAGGTGCATGTGGCCCCACGAAGTGTCCGGTCCTTGCGGGACACTGAGTGCAAATGTAAGACCCTCTATTTTCCTTTTTGCATTTTGCCGCCTTAGCGGCAAAATGCTCTGAGGCCAGAATAGTCGCCGTTGTGATGGAGTGATGTTGAGATGAACGGACCTGTTCAATCCATGCCAAACATTTCTAAACCTGTTAAAACAGGCATTTTTGCAACATGTTCGCACTGGCGCAGTGGTTAAAGTTTACGCATTCTAAACCAATGCATCCGGTTCGAATCCGGCGAGGTAGATTTTTTTTTTTTCCTTTTTTACATCCATTAAAATACTAATTTTTACATCCATTTGGCCACACCAATTTATTTCTTTGGTTAACGGATTCGCCGCTTCGTTTTTTTGCCGAATAGAAATAAAAATTAAAAAAAAAAACAACTTAAAAATGCCCCGCAACAGAGCTCACTCAAAAACAGGCAGTGTAGTGAAATTTGCTGCAGTTCACGCAAATTTTAACAGGTGGCGTCTAGATCTAGATTCAGGCACATATGTGAATCTCTCCATGCGCCAATATCAGGTTTAGTTACTCTGTTCTATTTACATGACATTCTAATAACTAGAAAAAAACGTTCACACACGCAAACATTGGCAAAATGCCAGCTTTTTTAAAAGCACTTGTTTACGCTAATTTGCGATGGCTATTTTCTCATGTCTACCTGGTTATCATGTATCATAATCATATTTTCCTCCAAATCTAATAATTTCTCCATAATATGGAAAACAAGACTCTCTATTTTACTTTTTTCTAAATTAATTCACGATGTCTACTCTCTAATATCTACCTCGTCATGATAATCACATTTGCGTCCAATAAAAAGTTCTCCTACTCTAAGACAGTCACCCACCATAATTTTAGTCCGAAATTCTTGGTATCCTTTAGATATCTGACCAGAGTGTTGTTAAAACACGTGATTTGTTTCCTCACATGTGGCGTCAGTACTGAGTTAAAATTCGTCAGAAGTCGGTACCGGCCCCAGTTCTGTTGAGAGAAACACACTGGAATGTAATTTACCAACTGATAAAAAATTCCATGCTAATCATATCCTTTTTGTATGTATCCATAGCTTTTGACTGACCAGACCTCAGCGAACGTTCCTGCTCACGATGTCCCCGTCCCCTCCACCTTCACCTGTACGGGGAAGCAGCTTGGCATGTACGCCGACCCTGCCGACTGCTCCATGTACTACGAGTGTGTGCTGGGCCACCCCGTGTACCACCGGCCCTGTGCACCGGGAGGAACCGTGTATGACCCCGCCAGCCTCAGGTGCATGTGGCCCTATGAAGTGTCCGGTCCTTGCGGGACACTGAGTGCAAATGTAAGACCCTCTATTTATACTTTTATTACATGTATACACGATGCCTACGTGGTATTTTCTCATGTCTACCTTGTTATCATGATGAATTATCATATTTTTCTCCAAATCTAATAATTTCACTCCATAATATAAAAAATACCATCCATTACACTTGTTTTACATCGATCAACGATGTCTACTCTCTCATGTCTATCTCGTTGTCCTAGTCAAATTTCCCTCAAATAAATATATTTCCATCAGTCTAGAAATGTGAATAACGATGATATTCATCCTAATATTTCGAAATTCTTAGAAATCCTACCAGATTGCTGTTAAGACATGTGATTTGTTTCCTCACATGTGACGTCAGCACTGGTACAAAGTTCGTCGGAAGTTGATACCGGCCCCCGTCCTGGTTGAGAGAAATACACTGTTATGTAATTTACCGACTCA
Source organism: Branchiostoma floridae (assembly GCF_000003815.2). Lineage (NCBI taxonomy): Eukaryota > Metazoa > Chordata > Leptocardii > Amphioxiformes > Branchiostomatidae > Branchiostoma > Branchiostoma floridae. The sequence goes on along the minus strand of NC_049991.1, from coordinate 3,995,902 downwards.
TCTGAACTTCCATGCTAATCATATCCCTTTTGTATGTATCCACAGCTTTTGACTGACGAAACCTCAGCGAACGTTCCCGCTCACGATGTCCCCGTCCCCTCCACCTTCACCTGTACGGGGAAGCAGCCGGGCATGTACGCCGACCCTGCCGACTGCTCCATGTACTACGAGTGTGTGCTGGGCCACCCCGTGTACCACCGGCCCTGTGCTCCGGGAGGAACCGTGTATGACCCCGCCAGTCTTAGGTGCATGTGGCCCCACGAAGTTTCCGGTCCTTGTGGGATAAGTGCAAATGTAAGACCCTCTGCTTTACTTTTTACATTCCCCATGCCTATTTTCTCATGTCTACCCTGTTATCATAATGATTTATTATATTTTCCTCCAAATCTAAAAATTTCTCTCCATAATATGAAAAAAGCCCCTCTATTTCACTTTTTCACATTAATTCACGATGTCTACTCTCACATGCCTACCACATCATTATAATAATCATATTTTCCTCAAATTAACAGTTCCCCAACTCAAAGCATGTCACTAACCGAAATTTTAGTCCGAAATCTTGGTATTATATAGAAATTTGACCTAAGTGTTGTTAAGACACGTGATTTGTTTCCTCACATGTGACGTCAGCACTGGTACAAAGTTCGTCAAAAGTCGGTACCGGCCCCCGTCTTTGTTGACAGAAATAAACTGTAATGTAATTTACCAACTCATATGAACGTCCATGCTAATCATGTGCATTTTGTATGTATCCACAGCTTTTGACTGACGAAACCTCAGCAAACGTTCCCGCTCACGATGTCCCCGTCCCCTCCATCTTCACCTGTACGGGGAAGCAGCCAGGCATGTACGCCGACCCTGCCGACTGCTCCATGTACTACGAGTGTGTGCTGGGCCACCCCGTGTACCACCGGCCCTGTGCCCCGGGGGGAACCGTGTATGACCCTGCCAGGCAGGAGTGTAGGTGGCCATACGAAGTGTCCGGTCCTTGCGGGACACTGAGTGAAAATGTAAGACCCTCTATTTTACTTTTTTATACATTAATTCACGATGTCTACTCTCTCATGTCTACCTCATTAATATAACAATCATATTTTCCCCCAATTAACAGTTCCCGAACTCAAAGAATGTCACTAACCGTAATTTTAGTCAGAAACTCTTTGTATCATTTAGAAACCTAACCAGAGTGCTGTTAAGACACGTAATTTTTTCCCTCACATGTGACGTCAGCAATGAGGCGAGGTCCGTCGGAAGTCGGTACCGGCCCCCGTCCTGGCTAAGAGAAATACACTGTAATGTAATTTACCAACTCAGATAAAATTCCATGCTAATCATATCCGTTTTGTATGTATCCACAGCTTTTGACTGACGAAACCTCTGCAAACGTTCCTGCTCACGATGTCCCCGTCCCCTCCACCTTCACCTGTACGGGGAAGCAGCCGGGCATGTACGCCGATCCTGCCGACTGCTCCATGTACTACGAGTGTGTGCTGGTCCACCCCGTGTACCACCGGCCCTGCGCACCGGGGGGAACCGTTTATGACCCCGCCAGGCAGGAGTGCAGGTGGCCATACGAAGTGTCCGGCCCGTGCCGAGCTTACGTAAGTAGCACGGTGCCACCACAAGTGGATATAAAGATATACTGTAAGTCAGTCGCAACCGACATTTCGGTGACCGTCTGTCACCTTCCGGAGTGCATTGCTCGCTACTGCAGCTAGGTGTCGCTGCTAACAGTTGATAAAGAACCCTGTTTCCACCGATTATCCCACCTGATGAAATTTACGGCAGCTCTTTTACTTTTAATGGTTTCAACGTTATCATGATGCCTAAATGTTTTGTAATATCGTTTTCATAATGATTCTCAGTCTCGCTCATTGATAATGATTCTAAAGCTTGAAGTTTGTACATATTTGAATGTTTGACTAGGCTTTTCGCCAAAATATAAAAATGGAGGGCATCACAGTTGATATATTCCGTACATGTGTGACACAAACTCTGCTACCCAGGGCTGTAACTGGACCCTCCCCGCTAGGAGGCCGGTGGATATAAGCGAGATTTAATCAGGCTACAGTTGATGTAGGAATATTCAAAAGTGACTGACGATGTGTTCTCTATTTGGCACAGACCGTACCAGTCATCCAGACCGAAACATTTTCTTGTGCGGGGAAGGCGCCCGGTCACTACCCCGATCCTGACAGCTGCAGCCGGTACTACGAGTGTACCCTGCTCAGCAGTGAGCCGTTCCACCGGGACTGTCCACCTGGAGGCCTGGTGTTTGACGCCGGGAGACAGTACTGCACCTGGCCGTGGAGCGTGGCCGGGCCCTGTGGGGTAAGATCAATCTTTTGGTGACTTGGGGCTTTTTCGGCGTGACCCCTACCCTACGTGGCCCCGTAGGACAACTTGCGGTTACCGCAAAATGAAGATCAAGCAACAATTCTGGACCTGTGTTGTTAGCAGTCAAACGCACTTGCATGCATGCACAGCTCGCTGCAGTAGGAAAATAACAGTTTTAGGGCATGACCGGGCCCCGCATGTAACTCTTAAGTTAAAATCAACCCGGGACCCGGCAACAAATAATAGCCGTATCAGTATTTCTAACCTATCTAGGTTGTTAGATTATTTTTTTTAGAATCGTATATGAGACATTTCAGAATATTCCTTTAGTGTTCTAATTCTTTGTTTTGTTTCATTTAGGATTACGGACAGTGAGGGAATATGCGCAGAGTTTCGGGACCCGTCAAATAATCTCAGCTGGACTGAGGCCTTCGTCATACGAAGAAGTTAACTAATATTGTCTAAAATTCTAAGTACAAAAAAATTGCCTTTTGTATATTTCATTCGTTCATTATATGTAACATGATACCATAATTACCTTTTTTTAAATACGTGTGCAATATCCTGGGGACATTTGGTAGTTCCTATATGTATTCTTTAGTTGTCTGTACTGTACAGTATTTACATGGTATGAAGAAATAAAGACTGAGAACTGCAAATCATAAGTTTGTGACTCTTTTCTACACCTTATTAGTAACAGGTGACGGGAATTTCATACCTGCAACATTAGATAGTTAAAAACCACACTGTAATCTAGAGGAGAGTGTTCTAGTTGTGCTAGTAATATTCTTATTTGTATCTCAAAATGTAATTATATCGACCACTTGACATTGAAACTGGACAAGGAAGCAGTTGCATTATAAAGCATAAACCCCCGAGTACCCTCCAATTAAATTACAGCCATGTGTAACACGTGATAATACGAAGAACCATTGGATAAACTCCAACTTGGCAGCTCTTGAGAAATATTTGTAATTTGTTTTAGGATACTTGTTTTACAACTTGTAGCAATTAGTTAGTAACTTTATTTCTCACTTGCTTTTGGTCAAAATGGGCTTTGATCTATGTCAATCTTCCCGTTGAAACCCATCCTCAAGTTAGAAAAATGCAGGAACCCCCTAATAAACGCTGGTTTGTCAGCAACGTAAATTTTCCTCAACTTTGAAAAATACAAGGATATACGTACTTAAAACTATTGCTATGCGAGTTCGACAGAGTATCGGGTTACAAGAGGCCTACTATTGGCGAACCGTAAAATATTTCAATATAAACAAATTGTTATTACAAGGAAAATTTATTCAAAATAAGATCAAATTCGCAATTTTAGATAGTTTGAATCTTCCCGTTTGAATTTAGATAGCTATTTTGTTTTGATTTTCCTTCCAAAGACGATTATTTTCTGTTTCAAGGAAGGCCTTCAATTTGACCATACTCTTGATAAGATTGGCCGTAAGTGCCATGGCAAATTCTCGATTTTTAGATTTTTCATCATCTAAGAGGCAAATAAAACTTTTTTTGCGTTTTTTTTTTAATTTAAAGCAAAGTTACAGTCAAAAATATGCGTAACAATGGCATTTTTCGCACTTAATTACCAATAATTCAAAATCGAAGGCATTCTTTAAAAATCCCAAAAACAAAAATCGCAGGAAAACCGTTGCTGTCATTTTGAGCCGTCAATGAGTTGAATTGGACTCTTTGTCGAGATCTTAAACGTTGTTTGTATGCATGTCATCATGCCGCACGGAGAGTGGGAGGGTGTAATTGATACCGGTGTAAACAACACTTATAATATTCAAGGTCACCAACAAAAACGCCAGTAGCTTCGTTACATGTTACATGTCCGCAACTAAGTGATAACATAGATGTACTGTCCAGAAAATTGTTTATATTCGTGAAAAACTATATTTTTCGCCTGATTCAAATAAGTTTGGCGAAAAAGGCCAGAAAACACTGTTTTACCTGCAATGACCGCAGATGACCTCAATAGAACAAGGGTTTGATTCGAATTACGTCAGATCGAACACGGGGAACAAGGTTCGAATTCGGCTAGACATGGGAGGTTTTGAGCCCGTATTTGACCACCGTGTATCATGACAACTTGTGTATGAAATGCAGTAAGCCATCAAAATAGCGTTGTGTACTGTGCGCATGCATAGGTGTGAACGGGTGTTGAAAAAATCAGGGCTGAGTTAGTAGAAAATGTTTGCCGAAATCACCAGTTAAGACGTCATTTGTCAGGCAAACCAACGATACTTGGAAATACTGTAACATAGCAAAATACATTTCCTTCTAGAGCAGAAATGACGATAAATTCCTTTGCACTTTGTACTGCAGTCACCACACAATTCAGTGACGTCACATAGATGAACCACTAGGGACCATACACACGTGGCGTCGCAAAGACGCAAACTTTAGGATGTTTGGTGCGGAACACAAAGGCCCTAGGTTCCAAACCCTGACATGCCACCAGTGTTGTTCCCTTTGGAAACGCACTTTACACGTCGACCTTTCTCACTTCACCCAGGTGTAAAAACTATCTTTGTTTTTGTATGGGGTACTGTAACAATAAGTTAGCAACTTGAGTGCAATTACACACTTTCTAGTTGTGTCTGTCCAAAAGCAAATTTAAACACACACACACACACACACACACACACACACACACACACACACACACACACATACACACACATACACACACATACACACACACACACACGAAGCATTTACCATTGAAACCTTTGCGTACTATGGATACATATTAGGAGGTACGTAGTCAACCACAACGAAGTTTATAAAATTTAGCTCACAAGCTAAAGTTTTTACAACCTCAAAATGTCTGAATGTATTTTTGAAGAAACAACAACAACAACAATGATTTGCAAGCAAATGTAATCCTTTCATTGGTTGGACTAATCTGTGGACAATTTGTACCAAACTTATCATAACAGCTTGTGTACTAAATGCAGCAAGTCATCAAAAGTAGCGTCGTGTATGCGCATGCAAAGGTGTGAATGGATGTGTATAATCAGCGCTAAGTTAGTAGAAAATGTTTACCTTAGACACCTGTAAAGTCGTCATATTTGTCAGGCAAACGATACTTGAAAATACTGTTACATAGCATTATACATTTCCTTCTAGAGCGGAAACGACGACAAATTCCTCTGCACTTTGTACGAGTACTACGGTCACGACACAATTCAGTGACGTCACTAGTTGTCCCAGCTCGGACTACACAAACACACGTAGCGGTTAGGATGTTTGGTCCAGAACTCAGAGGCCCTGGGTTCCAAACCCTGACAGGCCGCCAGTGTTGTGCCCATGATAAAATTTAAACAAATTAGGCATATCATACAGATTTCCTCAATTTATTCAGGTGTAAAAAATCGAACCTGACTTCAGTTGGCGAGGTAAAAGATTTTGGAAGGAGAGGGTTGGGCTCCGCCTCCCAATACTGTGCACTAGACACAGTGGATAACAGCCCACTGCCCCTACGGCCTAAAATTTACTAAAAGGGGACTATGGGACTATTTTCGTTTTTGTATGTTTCACAGTTACAATAAGTTAGCAACTCGAGTGCAATATAATGTCACTCTGTCTTGTTGTTACCGTCTAAAAGCAAATTTAAAAAACACACACAAAGCCTGCCATGTGGGTTAGGGGGTATATATTCCACCACGACAAAGTTTGGCATATTTAGCTACTTAAGCTCAAGTTTTTACAACCTGGAAACGTAGAAATGTATTTTTGAAGAAAAAAAATCAACAATAATTTGCAAGCAACTTTAATCCTTTCACTGGTTGGACTGAAATGTGGACAATTCGTACCAAACTTGTAATAAATGCAGTAAGTCATAAAAATAGCGTCGTGTACTGCGCGCAAGCAAAGGTGTCAACGGATGTTGGTAAAAATCAGCGCTGAGTAATTAGTAGAAAAAATTTTACCTCTAAAAACGCCTGTAAAGACGTCATATTTGTCAGGCAAACGATACTTGGAAATACTGTTACATACTAGCAAAATGCATTTCCTTCTAGAGCGGAATTTACGACGGATTCCTTTGCACTTTGTACGATACTACGGTCACCACACAATTCAGTGACGTCACATAGTTGAGCCACTAGGCCTATACAAACACACGTCGCATCTTGTAGACGTAACAGTTAGGATGTTTGGTCCAGAACACAAAGGTCCTTGGTTCAAACCCTGACGTGGTGCAGCTAACACACTTTTCCTCACTCTACCCAGGCGTAAAAATTCAAACCTGACTTCAGTCAAAGATTTTGGGAGGAGAAGGAGGCGCTCCGCCTTCCAATGCTGTGCACTAGACACAGTGGATAACAGCCCACTGCCCCTACGGCCTAAAATTTACTAAAAGGGCTATGGGACTATCTTCGATTTGTATGTTTCACAGTTACAATGAGTTCGAGTGCAGTGCCACACTGTATAGTCGCTTCTATTCTGCCGAAAAGCAAATTAAGAAAAAGTAATTACGCGTCAAACCTTAGTATATTATGGGTACATATGCATATTTTGGGAAAACTAAACTTTACTTAACCAACACCAAGTTTCATTGGGAATTCACCCGGAAAATTTGGGGTAAGTCTCAATTAAACTTGGTGTTGGTTAAGTAAAGTTTAGTTTTCCCACAATGTCATTTACCAACACAGATGAACTTTCATGCTAAGATGGGTACATATATGAGGGTGTACTTAGTCTACCACAACAAATTTTAGCAAATTTAGTTAACAAGGTAACCATTTGGGGGCCTCTAAACGTCAAAATATATTTTTGAAAAATGAAAGAAATCAACGTTGATGAGTAAGCAACTTTAATCCTTCCATTGGTTGGACTAAAATGTGAACAATTCATACCAAACTTATCATGACAAATCGTTCACGAAATGCAGTAAGTCATCAAAATAGTGTCGTGTACTATGCGCAAGCATAGGTTTGAACGGATGTTGGCAAAAATCAGCGCTGAGTTTGTAGAAAATGTGTACCTAGAACACCTGTTGAGACGTCATATTTGTCAGGTTTCCGGAAATACGTGGAAATACGGCGCACACGGCTATTCATATTTCCTTCTAGAGCGGAAGTTGCGACGGATTCCTTTGCACTTTGTACGTCGGATTGAGCCAGTTTACGTTTCCATGCCGTCACCATTTGACCCAGCCCGCACTATACAAACACTCGACAAAACAAACAGCTGATAACAGCCAAACATAACACGTGAGTCCCACAGGAAATGGAAGAGTATAAAACTGGACCGGTTTGGTGCTACAGGCATTCACAACTTCACATCACAGAGAAGAAGAAGTCTACCTTTACAAGGAAGAAGCTACAGAGAGTGAGCCAGCAGCCATGTATTCAACAGTCGTCTTTTGCCTTCTCGCCGCGAGCGGCACACTAGCCATGCCTGTTACAGACCAGGTGAGTTTTTGGCGACGCCTCCGGGACAAGGCTGATATTGTTCGTTGTCCTACGTTCACATTAATTTTATTTTAGGTCGTCGTACGACTTCGATTTTGGAAAATTTTCAAGCAGGCTGTGACAAAATTAACCATTGCCAAGGATCTAAGACAGTTTTTGCATATGAATACTGTGGAATTTTGCACGACAAATGCACTACTATCACAAAAATGCTCAAAGTTTGCGACAGTAAGGTCTACGATCTTTTGATAATCATAAGACGAATTTGGCAGGGCCCTCAGACAAAAAGTTTCATCTTTCTTTACGTGTTTCATGAGCTTTAATGTTCTCGCGGATTCATGGTTAAAGCGACAATTACTAACTTCTTTTATATTGTCGTACTTTATAGGCGAACAGCACTCAAGCGGTAACGGAAAATATTCTAAACGCCACCGAAGCGCAAGACGTCACCGTGCAGCCAATAGTAGTCAACGTTACAGAACAGGTCGACGCATCGCAACCGACAACAACACAGTCCACGCCATTGGTCACTGACGACAATGTAGTATCGAATACATCTACAGCGACCGAAGCAGTTGTGGTTGAACCGACTACCGAGTCACCAAGTAAGTCTTAGAACATGTCATCTTTCGAAATCATTATTTGCTATTTGTGATTACGTACTTTGAATCAGACACTACAAAAAATCCGATCTAAGAGCCCGTATTTAAGTATGCGTAAATGTGCAATTTATTTGCGTAAAGGTTCCCAAACTTCACGCATACTCTTCAAAATGCATTTTTATGGACCCTGTGTAGTAGGAGGTCCATATAAGATAGCTCACATTCCTTTACTGTCTAGTTCAGTACTTAGCGAAACGTGGTCTTGTTTTTGGCTACATTGTATTTGCCATTTACGTGGGTGAAAGAAATAAGTTACTCATCAACCCTCAGAACATTGCTCTGTTACAACCCATAGGTTCGTAGGACCAGCTGAAGAACACCATACAATATATCATAAATTCACAAAAGGCAAAGCTACAAAATAGATGGAAACTGTTATTGATTGTTTACAGAGTTTACATGTGGAGGAAAGGCCGCCGGTCTGTACGCAGACCCAGACAACTGCTACCAGTATTACGAGTGTGTCGAGGGCTTCAGCACCGCGTTCCTCCGACTTTGTGCGCCGGGAGGACCCGTCTTCGACCCCGCCAAACAGCGCTGCGACTGGCCGGAGAATGTGCCCGCTCCTTGTGGGGTGAGTATAGACTATAGTAATACATCTTTCATTCAATTTGAGTCGGTCAATGGGCAAGTGGTTAGAGTGCTCTCCTTGCAAAGGCTGTGAGTACATAATCATATATACTTCTTTCTCTACCTGCTTAGCACTCGGTATGTAGGTACGAAAGAGTTAGATAATGTAAATTGAGTACACCCCACTCATCCAGTGGACTAGTACCTCTGCTGTACATGTAGTGATTGCACAAAGTTTGTGACCTAAGGGCATTAAAACAGAGATTGGCGCCTCCCCATGCACCATCTGGACTAAAATTCTTAGCCATGTTCGAATCTCGAATAGACCTCTTGCCAGCTGTGGCGGTCATTTTGAAATTCCGGGGTTCATCCAGGATCATGCATCTAAACGAGGCTGCCTTTGGTTGGTGTTTCCTTGTTGTAAGGCTATATTACAGTATAGCTATGCAATATTCAGTGGTAATTTCTACCTCTCTAAAATGTAATACTGCTATATAAAATCGTTCCAAGTCATTATCTTTTATAACGTTTTTGAATTTCTTAAACTGATATTACAGACGAAGGTTAGGAACGACGGAAGCATCCGAGCTAGGTCCAGTCTGATGGCCAGGAGTTCTTCCATCTTCACCTGTACGGGGAAGCAGCCGGGCATGTACGCCGACCCTGCCGACTGCTCCATGTACTACGAGTGTGTGCTGGGCCACCCCGTGTACCACCGGCCCTGTGCCCCGGGGGGAACCGTGTATGACCCCGCCAGTCTCAGGTGCATGTGGCCCTACGAAGTGTCCGGTCCTTGCGGGACACTGAGTGCAAATGTAAGACCCTCTATTTTCCCTTTTTTACGCTAATTTGCGATGGCAATTTTCTCATGTCTACCTTGTTATCATGTTTCATTATCATATTTTCCTCCAAATTCAATAATTTCTCCATAATATGGAAAACAAGACTCTCCATTTTACTTATTATTTTAATTAATTCACGATGTCTACTCTCTAATATCTACCTCGTTATTATAATCACATTTGCGTCCAATAAAAAGTTCTCCTACTATAAGACTGTCACTCACCGTAATGTTAGTCCAAAACTCTTGGTATTATTTATATATCTGACCAGAGTGTTGTTAAGACACGTGATTTGTTTCCTCACATGTGGCGTCAGTACTGAGTCAAAGATCGTCAGAAGTCGGTACCGGTGTGACAGCGTTCTCGCCCCCCCCGGGGGCGAAATCACTAGCGATCTCACCCCCCCGGGGCGAAATCACTAGCGATCTCGCCCTCCCCGGTTAGTGATCTCGCCCCCCTACCTCACCCCCCTTTAGCGATTTCGCCCCCCCCCCCCAAAAAAAAACGGGTTTACGTGATATTTTAGAAGTTGATTGGTATAAATCACACAATGCAGTTTCAGAATGATATAAGTACACGAGTTTGATACATAACTCCATCCATAGTATCAATATCAACGTAAGTACATGGTAATAAGATAGTTGAACTTGTTTCAGACAAGGAGGGTTGGGTCCCTTGTATTCCCTTTATTGCATGTACCTGAGTCTCGACATGAGATATATTTCATTGTATTCACCTGTCCTCAAGCAACCTATATATCTCCAATATGAAGTCTCTATTATGAATTGACCACAAAAGAACTATGTCCTGTCTTTATTGATTATGCAAATAAGGTATTCATTAGAATAATGCACATTTTGGTGTATGCACCTGGCCAAGGGGTATCTTCACCTTCAATATGACTGTTTTTCTAGTATTTAGAAACTGGTACGTTATATGCACCTACCCTATGGATATCTTCACCTCCCATATGACTGTTTTTCTAGTATTTAGGAACTGGTGTTTTACCCGTGTTTCTTAAGATTGGTATCTTACCAGTTTTTTGTAGCATTTAGCAACAGGTATATGAACTTGTGCGTAGATAATATTTATAATGAGAAACTATTATTCAGTTGTGTTTTTCTTAGTGCTTTGGAAATGTTTTCTGCACAAGAAAGAAAATACTTTGACAAATTGAAAACATATAGCTGACGTATTCCGTACCATAGACGGTGTTGATCTATACGTTCACAATAGCATTGTTTTCTATGCCACCTCTGCCATGTCAGCTGCAAAAAAATGTCCTTTCAATGTAGTGTTTGCACCGAACAAGGTATGACATCTTACGGTAATAAGGTGCCATATAGATACCAGGTAACACCAACTATGTTACTCCCAGGTGCAGTATAGTACCAGGTAGCGCACCTAATATGTAGTAACCAGCCGTTCTTAAGACCCCTCCGAGGAATACTAGTAATGTTCTGGGGGGGGGGGGGGCGAAAACGCTAAAGGGGGGCGAAAACGCTAGTGATCTCGCCCCCCGGGGGGGCTGTGTGTGCTGGGACACCCCGTGTACCACCGGCCCTGCGCCCCGGGGGGAACCGTGTATGACCCCGCCAGACTGGAGTGCAGGTGGCCCTATGAAGTGTCCGGCCCGTGCCGAGCTTACGTAAGTAGCGCCGCGAGTGTACCTAAGGATATATATATACAGTTAAAACCAACGTTTCAGTGACCGTCTGTCGCCTTCCACAGTGTATTGCTCGCTATATTGAACTGCAGCTAGGTGTCGCTGCTAACAATTGAGAAAGAACCTTGTTATTCCGCCAGTGAATTTACAATATGACGAAATTCACGGATTTTTCAATGTTTTCAACGTTATAATAATGGCTAGATGATTTGTAAGGTTGATTTTCATCATGATTTAAGTATGTAGATATTCTAATATTCGACTAGACTTTTCATTCAAATTCCAAAATAGAGGACTTGATAGAAGAAATATTTAGTAGTGACTAATATATGTTCTTTATCTCATACAGACCGTACCATCTAGCCAGACTGAACGATTCTCGTGTGCGGGGAAGGCGCCCGGTCACTACCCTGATCCTGACAGCTGCAGCCGGTACTACGAGTGTACCCTGCTCAGCAGTGAGCCGTTCCACCGGGACTGTCCACCTGGAGGCCTGGTGTTTGACGCCGGTAGACAGTATTGCACCTGGCCGTGGAGCGTGGCCGGACCCTGTGGGGTAAGATCAATCTTTTGGTGACTTGGGGCTTTTTCGGCGTGACACCTACCCTACGTGACCCCGTAGGACAACTTGCGGTTACCGCAAAATGAAGATCAAGCAACAACTTCTGGACCTGTGTTGTTCGCAGTCAAACGCACTTGCATGCATGCACAGCTCGCTGCAGTAGGAAAACTAGAGTTCCACGAACACATACCTTTGCCAAATAAACCAGGTTTGTTATGTAGAATGATGTCTGTAGACAAATGCGTTACTCATTTCATTTTCTTTTTAATTAAATGCTTGGAGTTGGTTTATAAAATTTCGGCATTTATTATGCAAATTAGATCCCAATTTACAATTAATTGATATCAAATTGTATCAAGCATTACTTAAGCTATCAGCATACCAAAAATCATGATGATCCTTTGATCCATTCTTGACTTATTCTCTTTCAAAGTCTTTAAATACACCTCTTACTCTCTTCCCTCTTTCTCAGTTACATATGTGACAACTTTGATGAAAGTACTATAATGGAATGCAGTGGATTTATGATTCCTAATCAATTATGCAAATTAGCTGTTAATTTGCATAATAAGTATCACATTATATAAGTCTTCATTTAGGCTATCTACATGCCAAAAATCATGACGATCCGTCAACACGTTCACATTTTCTCATTAATTATGCAAATGAGATCATCATTTGCATGATAAATATGTATTGACATTTCTCTCTTTCTCAGCTACTTATGTGACAAGTTTTAAAGTCCTATCATGGAACGTAGTGAATTTATAAAATATCTTCATTAATTATGCAAATTAGCTGTTGATTTGCATAATTGGTATCTCATTATGTTTGTCTTCACTTACGCTACCTACATACCAAAAAACATGATGATCCGTCAACATCTTCATATTTTCTCATTAATTATGCAAATGAGGCCATCATTTGCATAATTGATATCTATCGACATTTCTCTCCTTCCCAGCTACATATGTGACAAGTTTGAAAGTCCTATCATGGAATGCAGTGGATTAATAAATTTTCCTCATTAATTATGCAAATTAGCTGTTGATTTGCATAATTAGTATACCATTATGTAAGTCATCACTCATTCTATCTACATACCAAAAATCATGACGATCCGTCAACACGTTGTAGAGTTATTCTCGTCCAAAGTTTGAAAGGAAACCGGCGCCTGCAGTTCCAAAAAAGCCGCTAGGGGGCCCAAACTCACAGCACTTACTCTCTGCCTCAAGGGCTATCTACCACTCAAAAATCATGATCACAGCATGTCCAGAACAGGAGATATCAAAAATTGAGGTTCTGCTGCAGTACCTTAGCAAGCAGCTAGGGGGCCCATTATCGAACTTGACCTTCGTTTTCCCGACCCCTACCCACCTACCAAATATTATCGGGATTCATCCAAGACTTCTTGAGTTATGCTGTTAACACACACTAACACACACACACACCACCACCAAACCGAAAACATAACCTTAGCCATTCTGGCAAAGGTAATAACAGTTTAGGGCATGACCGGGCCCCGCATTTAACTCTTAAGTTAAAATCAACCCGGGACCCGGCAACAAATAATAGCCGTATCAGTATTTCTAACCTGTCTAGGTTGTTAGATTATTTTTTTTTTAGAATCGTATATGAGACATTTCAGAATATTTCTTTAGTGTTCTAATTCTTTGTTTTGTTTCATTTAGGATTACGGACAGTGAGGGAATATGCGCAGTTTTTCGAGACCCGTCGACTCATCTCAGCTGGACTGAGGCCTACGTCATACGAAGAAGTGAACTTATAGTTTGTCTAAAATTCTAAATACCCAAAAAAAATTCATTTTGTATATTTCATTCGTTCATTATATGTAACATGATACATTGGTTGCCATTTATTTGGAATACGTGTGCAATATCCTGGGGGCATTTGGAAGTTTCTAAAGGTATTCTTTAGTCGTCTGTACTGTATAGTATTTATGGTATGAAGAAATAAAGACTGAAAACTGCACATCATAAGTTTGTGACTCCTTTCTACACCTTCTTAGTAAAAGGTGACGGGAATTTCATACCTGCAACATTGGATAGTTAAAGCCATACTGTAATCTAGAGGAAAGTGTTCCAGTTGTGCTACTAATATTTTTATTTGTATCTCAAAATGTAACTATATCGACCACTTGACATTGAAACTGGACAAGGAAGCAGTTGCATTATAAAGCATAAACCCCCGAGTACCCTCCAATTAAGTAACAGCCATGTGTAACACGTGATAATACGAAGAACCATTGGATAAACTTAAACTTGGCAGCTCTTAAGAAATATTTGTAATTTGTTTTAGGATACTTGTTTTGCAACTTGTAGCCATTACTTAGTAACTTTATTTCTCACTTGCTTTTGGTCAAAATGGGCTTTGATCTTTGTCAATCTTCCCGTTGAAACCCATCCTCAAGTTAGAAAAATGCAGGAACCCCCTAATAAACGCTGGTTTGTCAGCAACGTAAATTTTCCTCAACTTTGAAAAATACAGGGATATACGAACTAAAAACTATTGCTATGCGAGTTCGACAGAGTGTCGGGTTACAAGAGGCCTACTATTGGCGAACCGTAAAATATTTCAATATAAACAAATTGTTATTACAAAGAAAATGTATTCAAAATAAGATTCTATTCGGAATTTTAGATAGTTTGAATCTTCCCGTTTGAATTGAGATAGCTATTTTGTTTTGATTTTCCTTCCAAAGACGATTATTTTCTGTTTCAAGGAAGGCCTTCAATTTGACCATACTCTTGATAAGTGCCATGACAAATTCTCGATTTTTAGATTTTTCATCATCTAAGAGGCAAATAAAACTTTTTTGCGTTTTTTTTTTTAAATTTAAAGCAAAGTTACAGTCAAAAATATGCGTAAAAATGGCATTTTTCGCATTTAATTACCAATAATTCAAAATCGAAGGCATTCTTTAAAAATTCCAAAAACAAAAATTTCAGGAAAACCGTTGCTGTCATTTTGAGCCGTCAATAAGTTAAATTGGACTCTCTGTCGAGATCTTAAACGATGTTTGTATGCATGTCATCATGCCGCACGAAGAGCGGGAGGGTGTAATTGATACCGGTGTAAACAACACTTATAATATTCAAGGTCACCAACAAAAACGCCAGTAGCTTCGTTACATGTTACAGGTCCGCAACTAAGTGATAGCATACATGTACTGTCCAGAAAATTGTTTATATTGGTGAAAAACTATATTTTTCGCCTGATTCAAATAAGTTGGGCGAAAAAGGCCAAATAACACTGTTTTACCTGCAATGACCGCAGATGACCTAAATAGAACAAGGGTTTGATTCGAATTACGTCAGATCGAACACGGGGAACAAGGTTCAAATTCGGCTAGACATGGGAGATTTTGAGCCCGTATTTGACCACCGTGTATCATGACAACTTGTGTATAAAATGCAGTAAGCCATCAAAATAGCGTTGTGTACTGTGCGCATGCATAGGTGTGAACGGGTGTTGAAAAAATCAGGGCTGAGTTAGTAGAAAATGTTTGCCGAAATCACCAGTTAAGACGTCATTTGTCAGGCAAACCAACGATACTTGGAAATACTGTAACATAGCAAAATACATTTCTTTCTAGAGCAGAAATGACGATAAATTCCTTTGCACTTTGTACTGCAGTCACCAAACAATTCAGTGACGTCACATAGATGAACCACTAGGGACCATACACACGTGGCGTCGCAAAGACGCAAACTTTAGGATGTTTGGTGCGGAACACAAAGGCCCTAGGTTCCAAACCCTGACATGCCACCAGTGTTGTTCCCTTTGGAAACGCACTTTACACGTCGACCTTTCTCACTTCACCCAGGTGTAAAAATTCAAAACTTCCTGCAGTTATGGAGGTAATAGAAGGAGAGGGATGGGCTCTGCCTTCCAATACTGTGCCTAGACAATGTGCATAACATTATCCATTGCCCCTACGGCCTAAAATGGGCTATGGGACTATTTTTGTTTTTGTATGGGGTACTGTAACAATAAGTTAGCAACTTGAGTGCAATTACACACTTTCTAGTTGTGTCTGTCCAAAAGCAAATTTAAACACACACACACACACACACACACACACACACACACACACACACATACACACACACACATACACACACACGAAGCATTTACCATTGAAACCTTTGCGTACTATGGATACATATTAGGAGGTACGTAGTCAACCACAACGAAGTTTATAAAATTTAGCTCACAAGCTAAAGTTTTTACAACCTCAAAATGTCTGAATGTATTTTTGAAGAAACAACAACAACAACAATGATTTGCAAGCAAATTTAATCCTTTCATTGGTTGGACTAATCTGTGGACAATTTGTACCAAACTTATCATAACAGCCTGTGTACTAAATGCAGCAAGTCATCAAAAGTAGCGTCGTGTATGCGCATGCAAAGGTGTGAATGGATGTGTATAATCAGCGCTAAGTTAGTAGAAAATGTTTACCTTAGACACCTGTAAAGTCGTCATATTTGTCAGGCAAACGATACTTGAAAATACTGTTACATAGCATTATACATTTCCTTCTAGAGCGGAAACGACGACAAATTCCTCTGCACTTTGTACGAGTACTACGGTCACGACACAATTCAGTGACGTCACTAGTTGTCCCAGCTCGGACTACACAAACACACGTAGCGGTTAGGATGTTTGGTCCAGAACTCAGAGGCCCTGGGTTCCAAACCCTGACAGGCCGCCAGTGTTGTGCCCATGATAAAATTTAAAAAAATTAGGCATATCATACAGATTTCCTCAATTTATTCAGGTGTAAAAATCGAACCTGACTTCAGTTGGGGAGGTAAAAGATTTTGGAAGGAGAGGGTTGGGCTCCGCCTCCCAATACTGTGCACTAGACACAGTGGATAACAGCCCACTGCCCCTACGGCCTAAAATTTACTAAAAGGGGACTATGGGACTATTTTCGTTTTTGTATGTTTCACAGTTACAATAAGTTAGCAACTCGAGTGCAATATATTGTTACACTGTCTTGTTTTTACCGTCTAAAAGCAAATTTAAAAAACACACAGCCTGCCATGTGGGTTAGGGGGTGTATGTTCCACCACGACAAAGTTTGGCAAATTTAGCTACTTAAGCTCAAGTTTTTACAACCTGGAAACGTAGAAATGTATTTTTGAAGAAAAAAATCCCCAATAATTTGCAAGCAACTTTAATCCTTTCACTGGTTGGACTGAAATGTGGACAATTCGTACCAAACTAGTACGAAATGCAGTAAGTCATAAAAATAGCGTCGTGTACTGCGCGCAAGCAAAGGTGTCAACGGATGTTAGTAAACATCAGCGCTGAGTAATTAGTAGTAAAATTTTTACCTCTAAAAACGCCTGTAAAGACGTCATATTTGTCAGGCAAAGGATACTTGGAAATATTGTTACATACTAGCAAAATGCATTTCCTTCTAGAGCGGAAGTTACGACGGATTCCTTTGCACTTTGTACGATACTACGGTCACCACACAATTCAGTGACGTCACATAGTTGAGCCACTAGGCCTATACAAACACACGTCGCATCTTGTAGACGTAACAGTTAGGATGTTTGGTCCAGAACACAAAGGTCCTAGGTTCAAACCCTGACATGGCAGCTAACAGGGGAGACGATGCCATTAGAATTTCACCCACTAATACATGCGTTCCAATGGGAGAGTTGAGGAAACAAATATGCAATTATCTCAAGAATAAAAAGTTCAAGCCATACAAACTTACCTTCAAATGATAGCCTACTATGTCCAGTCTCGGCAAATTCCTTGGCAAGAATTTCTATACGGCTAATTTTTGATACACCCCCTGATTAGAGCCCTTGGATTGGCCCATTTGGCTGAAAACAGCATTCTGGCGACGATACCACTATTTCAGGGGGGTGCGGAAACCCCCTCGATGAAGAAAGGTCATGTTTTACAACTAATTCTACCAGTGTAGGGTCTTTCCTACTGCAGCCACTCCCAAAATGCCCAGATTTCACATAAAATCCCACCAAGAAAGGCTTTTCAATGGTTTAAAGCATTGTTTTTATTTGAGATCTCTTACCGTGGGCTCTAGGCGCCTGCGCTAATGCTTACGTCACCCCTAACACACTTTTCCTCACTCTACCCAGGCGTAAAAATTCAAACCTAACTTCAGTCAAAGATTTTGGGAGGAGAATGAGGCGCTCCGCCTTCCAATGCTGTGCACTAGACACAGTGGATAACAGCCCACTGCCCCTACGGCCTAAAATTTACTAAAAGGGCAATGGGACTATCTTCGATTTGTATGTTTCACAGTTACAATGAGTGCGAGTGCAGTGCCACACTGTCTAGTCGCTTCTATTCTGCCGAAAACTTGCGGCAAATTAAGAAAAAGTAATTACGCGTCAAACCTTAGTATATTATGGGTACATATGCATATTTTGGGAAAACTAAACTTTACTTAACCAACACCAAGTTTAATTGGGAATTCACCCGGAAAATTTGGGGTAAGTCTCAATTAAACTTGGTGTTGGTTAAGTAAATTTTAGTTTTCCCACAATGTCATTTACCAACACAGATGAACTTTTATGCTAAGATGGGTACATATATGAGGGTGTACTTAGTCTACCACAACAAATTTTAGCAAATTTAGTTCACAAGGTAACCATTTTTCGGCCTCTAAACGTCAAAATGTATTTTTGAAAAATGAAAGAAATCAACGTTGATTAGTAAGCAACTTTAATCCTTCCTCAATTCATACCAAACTTATCAACAACTTGTGCATGAAATGCAGTAAGTCATCAAAATAGTGTCGTGTACTATGCGCCAGCATAGGTGTGAACGGATGTTGGCAAAAATCAGCGCTGAGCTTGTAGAAAATGTGTACCAGAACACCTGTAGAGACGTCATATTTGCCAGGTTAACATACGTATACGATACGTGGAAATACGGCGCACATAGCAGAACATATTTCCTTCTAGAGCGGAAGTTACGACGGATTCCTTTGCACTTTGTACGAAGGATTGAGTAAGTTTACGTTTCCATGCCGTCACCATTTGACCCAGCCCGCACTGTACAAACACTCGACAAAACAAACAGCTGATAACAGCCAAACGTAACACGTGAGTCCCACAGGAAATGGAAGAGTATAAAACTGGACCGGTTTGGTGCTACAGGCATTCACAACTTCACATCACAGAGAAGAAGAAGTCTACCTTTCCAAGGAAGAAGCTACAGAGAGTGAGCCAGCAGCCATGTATTCAACTGTCGTCTTTTGCCTTCTCGCCTTGAGCGGCACACTAGCCATGCCTGTTACAGACCAGGTGAGTTCTTGGCGACGCCTCCGGGACAAGGCTGATATTGTTCGTTGTCCAACGTTCACGTTAATTTTATTTTAGGTCGTCGTACGACTTCGATTTTGGAAAATTTTCAAGCAGGCTGTGACAAAATTAACCACTGCCAAGGAGCTAAGACAGTTTTTGCATATGAAGACTGTGAAATTTTGCACGACAAATGCACTACTATCACAAAAATGCTCAAAGTTTGCGACATGTACAGTAAGGTTTACGATCTTTAAACAATCATAAGACGAATTTGGCAGGGCCCTCAGACAAAAAGTTTCATCTTTCTTTACGTGTTTCATGAGCTTTAATGTTCTCGCGGTTTCATGGTTAAAGCGACAATTATTAACTTCTTTTATATTGTCGTATTTTATAGGCGAACAGCACTCAAGCGGTAACGGAAAATATTCTAAACGCCACCGAAACGCAAGACGTTACCGAACAGGTCATCGCGTCGCAGCCGACAACGACACAGTCCACGCCATTGGTCACTGACGACAACGTAGTAACGAATACATCTACAGCGACCGAAGCAGTGGTGCTTGAAACGACCACCGAGTCACCAAGTAAGTCTAAGAACATGTCATCTTTCGAAATCATTATTTGCTATCTGTTATTTCGTGCTTTAAATCAGCCACTACAAAAAATCCGATCTTAAAGCCCGGATTACAGTATGCGTAAATGTTGAATTTCTTTAAAGCTTCGAAAACTCACGCATAATTTTAAATTAATTTGCTATGGTTCCTGTGTAGTGAGAGTTCAATAGACTAGCTTATATTCCTTTACTGACTAGTTAGTTCTAAGGGAAACGTGGTATAGTATATAATTATGGCTATACTGTATTTACCATTTACGTGGGTAAAAGAAATAAGTTACTTATCAGCCCTCAGAACATTGCTCTGAACATTACTACCAATAGGTTTGTACGACCAGCTTAAGAACACTACACAATACATTGCAAATTCGAAAAAGGTAAAGCTTCAAAATAGATGGAAACTGTTATAATTGTTTACAGAGTTTACATGTGGAGGAAAGGCCGCCGGTCTGTATGCAGATCCGGACAACTGCTACCAGTATTACGAGTGTGTTGAGGGTTTCACCACCGCGTTCCTCCGACTCTGTGCGCCGGGAGGACCCGTCTTCGACCCCGCCAAACAGCGCTGCGACTGGCCGGAGAATGTGCCCGCTCCTTGTGGGGTGAGTATAGTAATACATCTTTCATTCAATTTGAGTCGGTCAATGGGCAAGTGGTTAGAGTAGACCTCTTGCCAACTGCGGCGGTCATTTTGAAATTCCTGGGGTCATCCGGGATCATGCACAAAAACGAGGCTGCATTTGGTGTTGCCTACTCATAAGGCTGCGTTACAGTATAGCTATGCTATATTCAGCGGTATGTTCTGCCCCTCTAAGACGTAATAGTATGATGACCTCGTAGAAAGTCATTCTCTCTTATAACGTTTTCAAATTTTACTGATATTACAGACGAAGGTTCGGAACGAAGGAAGCATCCGAGCTAGGTCCAGTCTGATAGCCAGGAGTTCTTCCACCTTCACCTGTACGGGGAAGCAGCCGGGCCTGTACGCCGACCCTGCCGACTGCTCCATGTACTACGAGTGTGTGCTGGGCCACCCCGTGTACCACCGGCCCTGTGCCCCGGGAGGAACCGTGTATGACCCCGCCAGTCTCAGGTGCATGTGGCCCCACGAAGTGTCAGGTCCTTGCGGGACACTGAGTGAAAATGTAAGACCCTCTATTTTACTTTTCTATACATTAATTCACGATGTCTACTCTCTCATGTCTAACTCATTAATATAACAATCATATTTTCCCCCAATTAACAGTTCCCGAACTCAAAGAATGTCACTAACCGTAATTTTTGTCAGAAACTCTTTGTATTATTTAGAAACCTAACCCGAGTGCTGTTAAGACACGTAATTTTTTCCCTCACATGTGACGTCAGCAATGAGGCGAGGTCCGTCGGAAGTCGGTACCGGCCCCCGTCTTGGCTAAGAGAAATACACTGTAATGTAATTTACCAACTCAGATAAAATTCCATATTAATCATATCCTTTTTGTATGTATCCACAGCTTTTGACTGACCAATCCTCAGCGAACGTTCCTGCTCACGATGTCCCCGTCCCCTCCACCTTCACCTGTACGGGGAAGCAACCGGGCATGTACGCCGACCCTGCCGACTGCTCCATGTACTACGAGTGTGTGCTGGGCCACCCCGTGTACCACCGGCCCTGTGCCCCGGGGGGAACCGTGTATGACCCCGCCAGGCAGGAGTGCAGGTGGCCCTATGAAGTGTCCGGCCCGTGCCGAGCTTACGTAAGTAGCACCACAAGTGGATATAAAGATATACTGTAAGTCAGTCGCAACCGACATTTCGGTGACCGTCTGTCACCTTCTGGAGTGCATTGCTCGCTACTGCAGCTAGGTGTCGCTGCTAACAGTTGATAAAGAACCCTGTTATCCACCGATTATCCCACCTGATGAAATTTACGGCAGCTCTTTTACTTTTAATGGTTTCCACGTTATCATGATGCCTAAATGTTTTGTAATATCGTTTTCAGAATGATTCTCAGTCTCGCTCACTGATAATGATTCTAAAGCTTGAAGTTTGTACATATTTAAATGTTTGACTAGGCTTTTCGCCAAAATATAAAAATGGAGGGCATCACAGTTGATATATTCCGTACATGTGTGACACAAACTCTGCTATCCAGGGCTGTAACTGGCCCCTCCCCGCTAGGAGGCCGGTGGATATAAGCGAGATTTAATCAGGCTACAGTTGATGTAGGAATATTTAAAAGTGACTAACGATGTGTTCTCTATTTGGCACAGACCGTACCAGCCATCCAGACCGAAACATTTTCTTGCGCGGGGAAGGCGCCCGGTCACTACCCCGATCCTGACAGCTGCAGCCGGTACTACGAGTGTACCCTGCTCAGCAGTGAGCCGTTCCACCGGGACTGTCCACCCGGAGGCCTGGTGTTTGACGCCGGGAGGCAGTACTGCACCTGGCCGTGGAGCGTGGCCGGACCCTGTGGGGTAAGATCAATCTTTTGGTGACTTGGGGCTTTTTTCGGCTTGACCCCTACCCTACGTGGCCCCATAGGACAATTGCGGTTACCGCAAAATGAAGATCAAGCAACAACTTCTGGACCTGTGTTGTTCGCAGTCAAACGCACTTGCATGCATGCACAGCTCGCTGCAGTAGGAAAATAACAGTTTTAGGGCATGACCGGGCCCCGCATTTAACTCTTAAGTTAAAGTCAACCCGGGACCCGGCAACAAATAATAGCCGTATCTGTATTTCTAACCTATCTAGGTTGTTAGATTTTTTTTTTTTTAGAATCGTATATGAGACATTTCAGAATATTGCTTTAGTGTTCTAATTCTTTGTTTTGTTTCATTTAGGATTACGGACAGTGAGGGAATATGCGCAGAGTTTCGGGACCCGTCGAATAATCTCAGCTGGACTGAGGCCTTCGTCATACGAAGAAGTGAACTAATATTGTCTAAAATTCTAAGTACAAAAAAATTGCCTTTTGTATATTTCATTCGTTCATCATATGTAACATGATACCATAATTACTTTTTTTTAAATACGTGTGCAATATCCTGGGAACATTTGGTAGTTCCTATATGTATTCTTTAGTTGTCTGTACTGTACAGTATTTATGGTATGAAGAAATAAAGACTGAGAACTGCAAATCATAAGTTTGTGACTCTTTTCTACACCTTATTAGTAACAGGTGACGGGAATTTCATACCTGCAACATTAGATAGTTAAAAACCACACTGTAATCTAGAGGAGAGTGTTCTAGTTGTGCTAGTAATATTCTTATTTGTATCTCAAAATGTAATTATATTGGCCACTTGCTTGACACTGAACCTAGACAAGGGAGCAGTTGCGTTATATAGCATCAACCTCCGAGTACCCGCCAATTAAATTACAGCAATGTGTAACACGTGATAATACGAACAACCATTGGACAAACTTGAACTTGGCACCTCTTAATAAATATTTGCATTTTGTCTCTGGATACTTGTTTGACAACTTGTAGCCTTAGTAACTTTATTTCCCACTTGCTTTTGGTTATAATGGGAGTTGATCTTTGTCAATCATCCCATTGAAACCCATACTTAAGACTTAGAAAAAAGTTTTTCATAAAAATGGGGAGTCTCTTAGGAAATTGAGGTACGAACTTATTAAAACAATGATTATGTTTGCAGCTTGTGTGTGAATAGTTGTTCATCACTTTCCATCTAAGCAACCTAATTGTTCCATCTCTATATGCCAAAGTTGACATACATCAAGATATTGTCTTTTAGAAAATAGCACTCTCCTCTGGAGGGAAATATGGATTTAACGTTAAATCAAAGTGGGCTGGCAACGATTAACGGTCATCGAATTGAAATAGCTCACTTCGCTTAACGGGGAAAAAAGTCATGCATACCCCCTTAGAGCAGTCAAAGGTCACTAGACAAAAAAAAAGGGTTCGGCTCACAGAAAAGCTGACGGGGAGATTTTGTGCCTCTTGATCAATTCCACCTACGGTTTGAAACTGTTGGAAAGGTCACTAGGTAAGAAATAAGGGATCGGCAGTCGTTCCGAGAAAATTAGAAGGGGTGGGCAATAAACAAGGAAATGACGAGGAATGTATTACGCCTTTAAACATAGAAACGCTGACTACAACATTTTGTTAACCCAGACCTTTTTGAGAAAGATAAGAGCTTTCTTTTAAAGTCCAGTAGATAAGAAATAAGGAAATTGTTCCGAAAAAAGTAGTGAACGCTAACTTGAAAATTTTGTGAACCCCACGTAAGCTCAACGGGAACAGGTTGACAAAGGTCACCTCATAAGAACTAAGAATTCTAAAAGATGGACGGACCTAGAATATCAGTATGGCAAAAAGAGACATATGCTAATTGATTTCAAGGAAACATACACGTCATACCTTTGCAAAAGAAAAAATTGTGAATTTCTTGTTTCATTTACTACTGTAAATGTTGTGCTGAGTCTAGCTCGCCGCTGGCTCTCCTAATAAGTTATCAAAGAGGCATCCATTTAGCAGGAAATAATAAAGACAGGAATTGTTATAGCCTTTTCATATTCTGGGTACTTTGACCTAACTTCCTAGCATTCGCGTACAGGGTTCACTCGTGCGTATATATTCAAGTCCGTATGAGGTCCGTATGGACTTCTTAGCTTCTACCAGGCTCCTCAGGTCGCTGAATGATAATAGAAATTGGACAAATATTATTTTTCCAGCAACCTGGTAGAGTCTAAGACTTTTATGCGGACTTTATACGGACTTGAATATATGCGCACGTGTGAACCCACCTTTACTTCGAGAGATAGTTTTATAAATACGTGTTTGAAGTTTTACTATCTAATGTCATAAGATGTTTGTTTGAAAAAGTCAAGCGTACTTATTAGAGTTATGACCAACAGTGATTTGTAAAAAAACATACACTGTATTAACTTGCCTTAGCTTACGATCATTGTATTCGATCATATAAGAGAGGATATACCCAAAGACCACCTTATACAAGCGACGAAAAGAAATATTTTACGGTGACAATTTCTTCAAGTTGAATAAAATGCAGGAAATCCGTACCAAACGCGTGTCATACTGTCAGGAATACAGACATGGAGTACGAACTACATAGGAGTGCCGTATGTGCAAGCATAGGCGTGAACGGATGACGGGATGTTGGTAAAATCTGAGAGCTGAGTTGGTAAAAAATATTTACCGAAAACGCCTTTTACAGACGTCATATTGGCGTGGTACATCAGCGATACGTGGAAATGCAGCTTCATAGCAAAATACATTTCCCTCTAGAGCGGAAGTGGCGACAAATTCCTCTGCACTTTGTACGATACAACAGTCACCACAAAATTCAGTGACGTCACTTGTTGACTAACCAGGGACTACCGCAAACACACGTGACGTCGTGTTCAGGTAACGTTTAGGATGTTTGGCCCAGAAGACAAAGGTCCTGGGTTCAATATTCTGACATGCCACCATTCGGAAAGGCAGATTAAGCCACAGCAAGTAAATTCTATGTATGACATCCTATGGAATGCAAAAATAATGAGATGACGCAAAAAAAAAACAAGATGGCTAAATTTTCAAAATACAATGTAGACACAAGAAACGTCGTAACACGATTTGTGACATGATGTGGCTTCACAACTAACAAGGCAACTAGTGTAGTAAAAGCGGTATTAGTGTGGTACACTGATACACGGCTATCACTTGCCAAGCTGGCAACTTCACTCAAGGCTTCCATATTGGTGGCACTTTTACAACTATCCAACATTAGTTTCACTTCTGCAACTATAGTTATGGCTTTCTTCCTAGTACCACTTCTACAAGTATAATCATTAGGCTTCAGCACAACATGATTGCCTATTTTACTTCATCCCCGAAGAGGAATTTTTTTCTGAAATCAGGCGAAAGTTAATGAGCGGCTGATGTCATCCAAGAAATTTACTTGCTGTGGCCTGACACACCTTTCCTCACTTCGCCCAGGTGGAAAAATTCAAAACTGACTTCAGTTTATATGGAGGTAATAGAAGGAGAGGGTCGGGTTCGCCTTCCAATACTGTACCTAGACACCATGCATAACAACACTGCCTCCAAGGATTCAAGAAGGCTATAGGACTATATTATTTTATATATGACACTGTTACAATAAGTTAGCAACTCGAGTGCAGTGCCACACTCTGCGCAAAAGCAAATTAAAACGCACACTCAACGCATTTACGAGTCAAACCTTTGCGTACCAACGGTTAGAGGGTACGTAGTCCAGAACCAAAAAGTTTAGCAAATTTAGCTCACAAGCTAACTTAGGTTTTTGCGAGGTCAAAACGTCGAAATGCATTTTTGAACAAAAAAAAACGTTGATTTTTAAGCAACTTTAATCTTTTCACTGGTTGGACTAAAATGTGGACAATTCGTATCAAACTTATCATAAAAACTTGTGTAAGAAATGCAGTAAGTCATCAAAATAGAACCGTGTACTGTGCGCATGCAAAGGTGTGAACGGATGGTAATTGGTAAAAAAAATTCAGCGCTGAGTTAATTGGAAATGTTTACCTTTAAACACCTGTAGAGACGTCATATTTGCCAGGTAAACCTAAGTATACGATACGTGGAAATACCGCGCACATAGCGCAACATATTTCCTTCTAGAGCGGAAGTTACGACGGATTCCTTTGCACTTTGTACGACGGATTGAGTAAGTTTACGTTTCCATGCCGTCACCATTTGACCCAGCCCGCACTGTACAAACACTCGACAAAACAAACAGCTGATAACAGCCAAACGTAACACGTGAGTCCCACAGGAAATGGAAGAGTATAAAACTGGACCGGTTTGGTGCTACAGGCATTCACAACTTCACATCACAGAGAAGAAGAAGTCTACCTTTACAAGGAAGAAGCTACAGAGAGTGAGCCAGCAGTCATGTATTCAACAGTCGTCTTTTGCCTTCTCGCCTTGAGCGGCACACCAGCCATGCCTGTTACAGACCAGGTGAGTTTTTGGCGACGCCTACGGGACAAGGCTGATATTGTTCGTTGTCCAACGTTCACGTTAATTTCATTTTAGGTCGTCGTACGACTTCGATTTTGGAAAATTTTCAAGCAGGCTGTGACAAAATTAACCATAGCCAAGGAGCTAAGACAGTTTTTGCATATGAAGACTGTGGAATTTTGCACGACAAATGCACTACTATCACAAAAATGCTCAAAGTTTGCGACAGTAAGGTCTACGATCTTTAGACAATCATAAGACGAATTTGGCAGGGCCCTCAGACAAAAAGTTTCATCTTTCTTTACGTATTTGATGAGCTTTAATGTTCTCGCGGTTTCATGGTTAAAGCGACAATTACTAACTTCTTTTTATATTGTCGTATTTTATAGGCGAACAGCACTCAAGCGGTAACGGAAAATATTCTAAACGCCACCGAAGCGCAAGACGTCACCGTGCAGCCAATAGTAGTCAACGTTACAGAACAGGTCGACGCGTCGCAGCCGACAACAACACAGTCCACGTCATTGGTCACTGACGACAACGCAGTAACGAATGCATCTACAGCGACCGAAACAGTCGTGATTGAAACGACTACCGAGTCAACAAGTAAGTCTTAGAACATGTCATCTTTCGAAATCATTATTTGCTATTTGTGATTACGTACTTTGAATCAGACACTACAAAAAATCCGATCTAAGAGCCCGTATTTAAGTATGCGTAAATGTGCAATTTATTTGCGTAAAGGTCCCCAAACTTCACGCATACTCTTCAAAATGCATTTGTATGGATCCTGTGTAGTAGGAGGTCCATATAGGATAGCTCATATTCCTTTACTGTCTAGTTCAGTACTTAGCGAAACGTGGTCTTGTTTTTGGCTACATTGTATTTGCCATTTACGTGCGTGAAAGAAATAAGTTACCCCACAACCCTCAGAACATTGCTCTGTTACAACCAATAGGTTCGTACGACCAGCTTAAGAACACCATACAGTGGTAAGTTTTTTTATCATAAATTCACAAAAGGCAAAGCTACAAAATAGATGAAAACTGTTATTGATTGTTTACAGAGTTTACATGTGGAGGAAAGGCCGCCGGTCTGTATGCAGATCCAGACAACTGCTACCAGTATTACGAGTGTGTTGAGGGCTTCAGCACCGCGTTCCTCCGACTCTGTGCGCCGGGAGGACCCGTCTTCGACCCCGCCAAACAGCGCTGCGACTGGCCGGAGAATGTGCCCGCTCCTTGTGGGGTGAGTATAGTAACACATCTTTCATTCAATTTGAGTCGGTCAATGGGCAAGTGGTTAGAGTGCTCTCCTTGCAAAGGCTGTGAGTACATAATCATATATACTTCTTTCTCTACCTGCTTAGCACTCGGTATGTAGGTACGAAAGAGTTAGATAATGTAAATTGAGTACACCCCACTCATCCAGTGGACTAGTACCTCTGCTGTACATGTAGTGATTGCACAAAGTTTGTGACCGAAGGGCATTAAAACAGAGATCGGCGCCTCCCCATGCACCATCTGGACTAAAATTCTTAGCCATGTTCGAATCTCGAATAGACCTCTTGCCAGCTGCGGCGGCCATTTTGAAATTCCTGGGGGCATCCGGGATCTTGCATCAAACCGAGGCTGCATTTGGTTGGTGCTTCCTAGTTGTAAGGCTGTTTTTTTTACAGTATGGCTATGCCATATTCAGTGGTAAGTTTTACCCCTCTCAGATGTAATGCTGCTATGACCTCGTTGCAAGTCATTATCCTTTGTAACGTTTTCGAATTTCTTTAACTGATATTACAGACGAAGGTTCGGAACGAAGGAAGTATCCGAGCTAGGTCCAGTCTGATGGCCAGGGCTTCTTCCACCTTCACTTGTACGGGGAAGCAGCCGGGCCTGTACGCCGACCCTGCCGACTGCTCCATGTACTACGAGTGCGTGCTGGGCCACCCCGTGTACCACCGGCCCTGTGCTCCGGGGGGAACCGTGTATGACCCCGCCAGTCTTAGGTGCATGTGGCCCTATGAAGTTTCCGGTCCTTGCGGGACACTGAGTGCAAATGTAAGACCCTTTATTTTACTTTTTTTTTACTTCAATACACTATGCCTATTTTCTCATGTCTACCCTGTCATATCATAATGAATTATCTTATTTTCCTCCAAATCTACCAATTTTTCTCCATATTATAAACAAAACACCCTCTATTTCATTTTTTTTTTACATTAATCCACGATGTCTACTCTTTCGAATTTTCATGTCTACCTCGTTATTATAATCATATTTTCCTCCAATAAACAGTTCCCCAACTCAAGGAATGTCACTAACCACAAATTTTGTCAAAATCTCTTGTTACCTTTAAGATATTTGACCAGAGTGTTGTAAAGGCACTATATTTTTTCCCTCACATTGTGAAGTCAGCACTAAGTCAAAGTGCAAAAGGAGTCGGTACCGGCCCCCGTCCTGGTGAGAGAAATACAGTACACTGTAATGTAATTTACCATGTCAAATAAACTCCCATGCTAATCATATCCTTTTTGTATGTATCCACAGCTTTTGACTGACCAAACTGCTCACGATGTCCCCGTCCCCTCCACCTTCACCTGTGCGGGGAAGCAGCCGGGCATGTACGCCGACCCTGCCGACTGCTCCATGTACTACGAGTGTGTGCTGGGCCACCCCGTGTACCACCGGCCCTGTGCACCGGGAGGAACCGTGTATGACCCCGCCAGTCTCAGGTGCATGTGGCCCTACGAAGTGTCCGGTAATTGCGGGACACTGAGTGCAAATGTAAGACCCTCTCTTTTTACCTTTTTATACATTAATTCACGATGCCTATTTTCTCATGTCTACCCTGTCATATCATAATGAATTATCATATTTTCCTCCAAATCTACCAATTTGTCTCCATATTATGACAAGAGACCCTCTTTTTCAGTGACTTTTTTTACATTAATCCACGATGTCTACTCTTTCGAATTTTCATGTCTACCTTGTTATTATAATCATATTTTCCTCCAATAAACAGTTCCCCAACTCTAGGAATGTCACTTACCATAAATTTTCGTCCGAATCCCTCGGTATTCCGAAACACTTGGTATTCTTTTGTTAAGACACGTGATTTTTCTCTCAGGCATATTGGACGTCAGCACTGGGACAAAGTTCGTCAGAAGTCGGTACCGGCTTCCGTCCTGGTTAAAATAAACACACTGTAATGTATAGTTTACCAACTCATATTAACTTCCATGCTAACCATATGCGTTTTGTATGTATCCACAGCTGTTGATTGACCAAACCTCAGCGAACGTTCCTGCTCACGATGTCCCCGTCCCCTCCACCTTCACCTGTACGGGAAAGCAGCCGGGCATGTACGCCGACCCTGCCGACTGCTCCATGTACTACGAGTGTGTGCTGGGCCACCCCGTGTACCACCGGCCCTGCGCCCCGGGGGGAACCGTGTATGACCCCGCCAGGCAGGAGTGCAGGTGGCC
Organism: Branchiostoma floridae; assembly: GCF_000003815.2. Classification (NCBI taxonomy): domain Eukaryota; kingdom Metazoa; phylum Chordata; class Leptocardii; order Amphioxiformes; family Branchiostomatidae; genus Branchiostoma; species Branchiostoma floridae. The sequence goes on along the minus strand of NC_049991.1, from coordinate 3,965,463 downwards.
CTATGAAGTGTCCGGCCCGTGCCGAGCTTACGTAAGTAGCGCCGCGAGTGGACCTAAGGATACATATACAGTTAAAACCAACGTTTCAGTGACCGTCTGTCGCCTTCCACAGTGTATTTCTCGCTATATTGAACTGCAGCTAGGTGTCGCTGCTAACAATTGAGAAAGAACCTTGTTATTCCGCCAGTGAATTTACAATATGACGAAATTCACAGATTTCAATATTTTCAACGTTATAATAATGGCTAGATGTTTTGTAAGGTTGATTTTCATAATGATTTAAGTGTGTAGATATTCTAATATTTGACTAGATTTTTCATCCAAATTCTAAAATAGAGGACTTGATAGAAGAAATATCTAGTAGTGACTAATATGTGTTCTTTATCTCATACAGACCGTACCATCTAGCCAGACCGAACGATTCTCGTGTGCGGGGAAGGCGCCCGGTCACTACCCCGATCCTGACAGCTGCAGCCGGTACTACGAGTGTACCCTGCTCAGCAGTGAGCCGTTCCACCGGGACTGTCCGCCGGGAGGCCTGGTGTTTGACGCCGAGAGGCAGTACTGCACCTGGCCGTGGTGGGGCATGTCCGGACCGTGCGCGGTAAGAAGCTAATTCTTGGGTGACTTAAACTTTCGAAAAACTGTCCCCACCGGGAAGTTACATATAACTTGCTACTTTTGTTTAATTGCACTTTCGGCATGACCCCTTCCGTGACTCCGTAGAACAACTTGGTGTTACAGGGCTGTTTAAGGGCACGATCGGGCTCTATATTTTTAAAAACTCCGTTAGAATCAACCCGGGACCTAGTGACAAATAAATGCTGTAATTAACGGTATTGCTAACCTATCTAGTTTGTTAGATTGATTCTTTAGAATCGTATAAGAGACATTTCATAAGTTTTTTCTTTAATGTTCTAATTATTTGTTTGTTTGGTTTTATTCAGAATTACGGACAGTGAGGGAAAAGGCGCAGAGCTTCCAAACCCGTCGACTCATCTCAGCTGGACTGAGGCCTACGTCATACAAAGAAGTGAACTAATAGTTTGATTAAAATTATAAATAGCAAAATAATTCTGCCTTTGTATATTTCGTTCGTCCATCATTTATAACATGATATAATGACTGGAAGGTTTTGGAATACATGTGCAATATCCTGGGAATATTTTGAAGTTCCTTTTGGTATTCTTCAGTGTCTTATACTGTACAGTATTTATAGTATGAAGAAATAAAAACTAAGAAGTGCAAAATACAAGTTTGTGACTCGATCCTTTATATCTGCGAATAGTGGTAAATGACGGGGATTTCATACTTAGTTTTCAATATTTGAAAGTTAGGTAAATGTGAACATGATTAGACATAGAGTATGCAAATCAAGGTCTCATAATTATAAAATTGCTGAGGAAAATGTTACCATTAGTTTTGTACTTAGATAAAACTTTAAACTTTTGAACAACTTTTGTCATTTGGGTGGAGAAGATGGTTTACGGATTAATAAAGACTAAAATATTTGCATTATCAATGAGAAGCATGTCAGCATATTCCCAGGGTATGAGGTCGTGGGACTCTTGTTTTCTCTTATTTAGTCTTTCCAAAACTCCTTCGTTTTATATACATTTTTTGTAATGAAAATAGGCGTTTATTTGTTGCTATTTTAAGTCATCTAAACCGCCAAACAACCTTCAATATTGTTAACTCTAATCTAAGGTCCTGAGTTCAAATCTGGCTGCGGTGTCACCGATCTTGTGCCCTTGGGAAAGGTACTTTACACGACTTTCCTCACTTAACTCAGGAGTAAATGAGTACCTAGCTGCGGCTAGTGGCAGTGACAGGCCTTTGAGGCAGTGATAGGCCATAGGGGCATGTTCGGTCATGACGCACCCGCCATGACACCCAAGTCAGGAGTAGGAGGAACCCCTTACATCCTTGGTCGGAAGTCCTCCTAGGAGACGGTAACTCCAAATAACAAACGGTTCATCTGCTGAGGCTGTCTTACACGTTGCATACAGTTGTCCCTGTAGGACTTGCGCCAGTAGACGAGAGGGTGGAGAAGGAAGTTTACTTCACCTTAAAAACCCAAGTGCAGGCCTGGCAGACGGGTCGCCTTAAAACCCACCCTGTCTGCCTTCCATTGTCTTCCGAGACAGACGGATGCCACAAAAAAACAAAATCTCCCACCCAACCTCCCACCCCACCCCATATTTCATCCCGTCATTCTTTCAATCGCCCTCAGGATATGACACGTCACGATCAACACAACGTTCAAGCCACCTCTTTTAACAAATCAAATTCAATATTCAGAATAGCAAAAGTGTTCGAAAAATCTCCGACAACATTGCCAACAAATATCAGATAACATTGCTGTCGACCGATACTATGTTTTTTTTAATTCAAAGCTATTTAAAGAATATTACGTTCTTTTGTTAAACATATAACAACTTGAGGTCAGTCCAAGCCCGGGGCACTCTTCTACCTTTGTCGGAAGTACTATACCTAAACTTGAAAAACAGGTGTGATGCAATCACTACAATCGAGTTCAAGATGGTGAGTGTCTTACTACTTGCTGTATTGGTCCTATGTGGTAGTTTATCTACGTGCCGAGCCCAGGACACCACAACCGACCAGCCTGGGTTCATCCTACGGGAGTATGTAGACAGGGGCTACTGTACTTATACCTATGTAGTACCGCCAGGGTGTCGTCTTTGTCTGTCTGTGTGTGTGTGTGTGTGCTTATTCATTTGTGACCAGCATAACTCAAGAATGCCTGGATGGATTGTATTGATATTTAATACGTGGGTAAATCTTGTTGAGAATTCAAAATGGTTAGATTTGGGGGTCCCTGGCGGCGCATTACGGTACTTTGACGGCACTTCCGGTTTCGATAAGCTTTAGTTGGAGAGCTTTACAACCTTCAATAAGCATGAAAATGCTTGATCCCCGGGCCCGTGGTCTGTAATATTCAATAGTAACACTCTCAATAGCATGGGCTTTGTTATAGATTTACCCAAACACTAGAAAGAAAATAGTTGAATGTCAGCACAGCTGCTAATGATGAGGTGTGGTCACAGCATAGATTTAAAAAAAAATAAAGCATGTTTCGCCCCGCTCTCTCCGAAAATGGAGTGTTCCTAATCTACTTGCTTCCTTCATAATACCCTTTAACAGCTTAACAACCCTTTACGGTCCTATCGCTATATTGCGTGGGGTAACACTGAGGGGCGAAGCTATGTCCCGGGTATTGTGACAGGGCTTTTACTTATCCATGCCCTAAAGACATTTAATGTCAACACTGGTACAATATGGTCAAGAAGTTAACCATGATGCTACTCTTTGTCTGGGAAAAAAGTTTACAATAGTCTTTGTTTCCCGCTGAGATTAACTGGTACACGTGTACTTAAGATCATGGATTCCTCTATACAACATAGAGTTAGTCTTTGGGCAGATTATGTTATTGGTCAGTGGCTATGTTTATTATGACGAGTGATATTTACCTTCGCCAGAAGGTTTGGCCATGGTGGATTGACTATGGACGCAGACGGCTTAACTTTTAAAAGCCATTAATGAATTTTTGGTAGGTAAGTTACTGTTGCGTATTTGAGGAGAGTCACACCTCGTGCACGTAAAAAAACATTATCCTTGCTTAAAATGACAAGTCCATATCATATTAACAAATTTATGTAATGCAGTGTCGTCCAGACTGGGAGTCTTGTGGCCACAGCGCACTAGTTGTTATGTTATTCAACTGCATGTTTTTACCTAAAATGGACTATTGCGATGTGATTTGGGGCAATTGTGGTCTGTCCGATAAACTACAAAAGCTCCAAGGCAGTTAGACCTGTTCTTGGTCTACCATACACACATCATGAGCTATCTGCCTTCGGCTGGAAAACGTTAACATCCAGGAGAAACTTGCACCTGCTACAAACAATGTACAAGGCAGTCAACAATGAACTTCCTAAATACATCAATAGTTTTCAAAGGACTTCTGACTCTCACAGCTATCCCACCTAACACAGTCTGAATCTTTGTCTGAAACTACGGCTTGTACGTTTGGAATTCGGAATTTCGAAAGCACGTTTTCATATTATCATATGGAGGTATTATCGCATGGAACAGTCTGCCACCATCTCTAAAGACATGCACGTCCAAATCTGTTTTAAAGCTAAATGCAAGACCTGGTTGGCCTAACCTCTGACCGCTTCATGACGATATGAAACTGACGACTATGATTTGCATTACTACTGTTGTTATTATTAGTACTGTAATCGCCAACTTACAGTTTTTGAATTTACCGCCTTTAGTTTAGATTAGCATAAGTTAGTTTCCCGCCAAAGTTACTTCCCGCCACTGGTATCCTCGGGAGACCCCAGCAAGGCTAGCCCGGGGGCGGCTGGAATTTGGGACAGAAGGAAGCCATTGCACAAGGAAGACGGAGGGCAGAATAGGCCTGGAGATCAACCCCAGGAAATTTAGGCTTGGAGACAAACATACTCCAAGAAGAAGAAGAAGGATCAGAGGCCTGGAAAAGGAACTTCCAGGAGACTTAGGACACTTAGGCCTGGGGTGAAGACTTCAGGAATTTCAAGAAGGATCAATTAGGCCTGGAAAGGAAGATTCCAGGAACAGGAGGACAAAGCTCCAAGACATATGGACAGACTCGGTCGGGTACGTGGGTGACCAAACTATGTTTTACGGCAAAGAATTGAACTCATTGCGGATTCGGCTAAGAATTCACTGCAGATTCGGTCAAGAACTTACTACGGACTCTGATTCAAGAGGATTTACAACTACAGATGGAATAGGGACAGAAATAGGACTTTCAAACTCAGTACGGCGGCCTCTGTACTTCTACTAACTCTATGTACAATATAACTTCAAAACGTTCAGGTTTGTGTCTGCGTCTTACATCTGTGTGAAGAATCCAAGGTGAGTTCGGTTATTACTTCATTGTAAACCTAGTACCCCGGCTGAGGCTCCGACGACAAGATCTAGAGTGGAGCGCTTACAAGTACTTATATGTTATCATTATCATTGTTTTATTGTATTATTGTTATTGTTTACGTCAGTTTCATTACTATTTTTATTCATTTTATTTCATTTATTGTATGTTAATTTTCTGTTTGTATGTCACCATATGTACATGTTTTATTTCATTTATGTAACGCAGGGCCACACTGCAAAGCAGTGTAAATCACTGAGTGGGCAACCCTGGGTAAAAATGACTAAATACAATAAATTGATACGTATTACGTGTAATAAGGTTATTATTGACCCGTCCAGAGGCAAACAAGCCAGTGATTCCACCATCCCTCGCTAGCTGGGGTTAATGGCCTGTAAGGCCGGCCGTTAGTAGCGCGATTTTAGTCAGGCTAATTAATAGACAAACATGCCTGTATTTACCGTTACAGCAATATTGAACTCTAGACATTTTTGGTGCATTATGGGTACGAACCTGAGGCCCGACACCAGGTGTCAATTTTAACCCACTGTCGACAATAACGCTGGAAAAGAAACCCTTAGGCTAGTAGTTCGTATTGAAGGCGGGGCTTGCCCAAAGCTTCGATCAGTCAACGAAGGCGAGTTTTTTCATCCGAACTCCTCCAAGAGTTGAGAGTATCTATAACTTTAGTTTCGTCAGGCCTTAACCGCACAAGGTAGTTTATTTCTAGTAGTGTTCTCTAAGTACATAGGACGGCAGACATTGAAGATGAACTGCGAAGTGAAGATTATAGTATATCGCTTAAAATCCTTGAAAATCCCTCTTTTCCTTGATGATTTTTGACCCATTCTGGACATTTTCGGTTAGATGTACAGGCAGGGTCTAAACTTTCTAGTTGTGGTTAGAATTTGCTCAGTTCAATCGTATAATTGGCGTCGAGAAAGATCTGAATTTTGTTACATACTCTAAAGGGAATAGTTCCTGTCCATACCATGTACATGTAGCTATATATAGATCTGGTGCTTTTAGGTTCCGGGTCGGAGTTCAAATCTGACCGGAGTCAGATTTCATCAGGCTATTTCCCGACCTGACATGACCTGTGCCCAGTCGTGTGCGCCCGCCCTTTGGTCAGCCCATTTGATGAGATTAGGAAGGGAAGGTCCCCCGGCAGGTGTGCAGGCAAGAGTTGCCTTGTTTCCGCACAAGCTGGTCTGATAAACACGTTGTGGGAGCCAATCAGACCGCCTGATTATCTACATAGCATATCAGGCATCAGTGCTTGCCTCCTACTTTCTCCTTTTCTTTCCTGCCTTGGGTCCCCGAATAAAACTCGCGCTAGCTACCCGCTCACAATCGAGGGGATTCATTCTGCAGGGCAGTGCCACTAGCGTTAACATTTTCCGGGACTCGTTTGTATTGCATGCGCAGTAAGTCGACTTATATTTCTAGCCCTTCCCGTCTAAGACATGTACACCAGCTTAGTATCTTGTATGCGGAAAGATTTGACAAATCCACTCAAATCGTGAAGGACCTTTACTCTTTTCGAAAAGTCTAGCGGATTCCACCAGAGGAAAGTCAAATGTGCCAAGTGCCTTCCTTAAGGGCACAACGTCAGAATGCATCATGGAATTCAAACGTAGGTTAACGACAACCTCAATCCTTTTTTACGATAGGAAGTACGCCGCCATTATATCATAACTTCCCGTTTCCCTTTTATTCTTGCAATGTGCGACATAAAGTTGTAATTGTATGATTTACAGTGTATCTGGTCACAAACGTTTTTTAAAAAGACGAAACTTGATGCGTGCCGGGAAGTTACCCATATAATCAAGCAAATATGGAAGTGGTCTTATTTTTAGACGGAAACCATTTTGGTGATTGTTATCCCCTACTGCGACACATAGTCGGAATGGATAAAGAACGCAAGTGACATCTGTATAGTACTAATATCCATTCATTTATTTAAGGTAGAACCTTATTCCTAGCAAACAGACAATAGCGGCTGGAGTATATTCAAGTAAACATAATCGTTTTAACTTGGCACTTGGGTATTTGATAATCAAGAAAAATGCCAACAGTAATACATAGTAAATACCGATAAAGATTTACTTAAAAGTCATGCCCATAAGTATCACAGTCGATAATGATGTTTTAAGAATGCAACTCTTTCTCCTTAGTTTGATGTTCTATAATATGTTTACCAGGATCATTGTCATGATGTAATCACATGTACTGTAAATGATAGTGGAGAAACGTTGATATCTAGATGTTTTACATATTACAACATCTCAAATGTTGTGCGATACGGACAAGGTAGATCTAGTTACCTAAAGGTTTCTGTATGCCATTACCTTTAATTTATTTCTATACACCATAACATTTTATCATAAAATAGATCAAAATGCAGTGTCTAAGATAGGAGAGGTGAAAACTACTAGTGTATGTAAATCAACATTTTCCCATTTCACCCATGTTTATACTCTGGTCTATTTCACATTTATTTTACATATTGTGTTGCTGTTACATTGTACTGGTGTGATTTTAATCCTAAACTGTCGATGTTACTATTGTTCAATTAGACACTATATAACTCTTAATAATCTATTTTCTACAAATATTGATCGCTGAGTCATAGCAGTAGCAATCGACACGAAATAACAGTATGCAGTTTGAGTATACGGTACATTGACGTCCATTTCAAATAATGGCGAACCTTTAGTGTGCAGACTATATTTGCTCAGACACTAAATGGCGGAATCGCATATATGTAATATGTTAATCGCATGAAAACAACAACGTGTTTAATGAGATCTAGTATAAGCTAAGTGCTGTGCACTGTGCATTAATTAGGAAATACTACATAGTTCTGATCAATTTATATTTGTAGCCTGAAGTAAAATACCAGTATCATGTTCATTCAGCAATACATTCAATACAGAAATAAAGTGACCAGGTCAGAAGTGTATTGTTCTTCAAATTATGTATATGTTTGCTTTTAGGAATTATGTCAACATCAGGGTACCCGTAACTTGGGAAACTAATTTAGGAATTAGTTGCTACATCATTGGTCGGCTTGGTTGCCTTCTAGTCTTTAAAACTCTTAGACTAGCTTGAATAGGCCATGCCTCTGTTTCATGTTTGTCCGAATGCCATTCGTGTTAGTATTAGTTCGCTCTTTTACTGATTACTACTTTGACAACATATCAGTTGGAGCAGGTTAAAAGTAACAAGACTGACATACATGTAAGCATAGATTCATCTCCAACTGTCCAGGCTCATGAGTGTTAGCATACATTTGGCATTCCAAATTTGGCATATTTGGGAAAAATCACTTAGTACTTTTAGGTAATAACATTCAAGAGTGATAGTAATGCTGTGCTTCACCTTGAATCACAGGAAAAATCCATCCTTTTTAGAAATAAGTATTGTGTTTAATAGAAGACATTTACTTTTTTGTGTAATCTCTAGCGTCCGTGATTAGTTTGCTGACAGCTGTTACATCGGTCTAATATAGGTAAAGTTAGCAAAAATGGGTCTCACATAGTGACTCACATTTCTGTTTGCCGATGGGTCTTTCTTGGTGTACAAGACATTTTTAAATCTTAGAGTAGTTTTTGTCTTGCATCTGTAGGTCTCATGCATCAAATTTACGTCCTTGATCAAACACAGCATAACTTGCCTTTTGGGCAGGGGCAGTCCTCCCAACGCCTCGGTTTTCCTTTACAATTTTTCTGAATTTGTTTTTCATCCATGCACTTTCCTCCGCAACTTTTCTTGCAGGTATGATTACTGGAAATTGGCTTACAACATTTCAAACTTCTTACTTGAAGCGTGTCGCACTCACAATTTTCGAAGTCCCTTTTGACCCAGGCAAACAGCCCTGTACAATTATTACGCGCAAAAAGACACCTGCCAAGACAGTCACTTTCACAACCAGACCCTGTAAAAGAAAAAAAAGAAAAACGTTGCTATCAAAGACAAAAACGACTGCATTCTTAATACTTGCACTTTCATTAATGCGTCAGTTTTGAATGATTTCTTCCATCATAAAGGAGCCTGTGTGAATCGCTGTCTGTGTATTTGGCATTTATTGACAATTTTCACGACCTTCTACCTTCGCTTAATGTATTAACCTTTTCAAGTGAAATAGTATAATAATTAAGTATTTCCATTGATTATGCGAATAAGACCCTCATTTACATAAATTGCCTCAGTTGATTATCTTCTCTACCCAATCAGCACAAAGTTGGCAAAGCTTGGATAAGGGGGCTGCAGTAGTGTTCCTAATAAACCATGACTTTTATTTCCATAATTTATGTCAATAGTTTTCACCTTTTCTTAGCTTCGTATGAAATTCCCTTAACTTATTACTATAGAATAATAGTATTTTCTCATGTATTGTGCAAATTAACTGTTGCACCCTACTTATGGACAATCTGTTAAAATGTATGCACGTTGCAAAGCTTAGTGATTCTTAATGGCAATAACGACAAATAATGTGGCAAGGTATTGAAAAGGTACATATTGAATAGACTTACCTCCCGGCTTAGGTCGGAGGCAGATGTATTTGTTCAATTCTCTGAAATATAAAGACGTTATTTGAATTATGTATAAAAGTGAAAGATGATAAGTTCAAATGTTAAGATTTCAAACTCTGCTTACGTTGTCGGAGAGTGATAATCTACACATTCAGTCATAGGATTGGTCCAGTACCTGTATAGTGTAAAAACAAAATTATGTCAGATAACGACAAGCAAACAAGTTTTAAACAAGAAATCAATAAACGCTGTATTACTACTATAGACTTAAACTAGATAGAGAAAATGATTCCCTGCTTAGCCCCTACTCCAATCATTTACCATATTTTACTTTCTATAACTCCATATAAGAGCCTGGTATTTGAGCTTTGTTATATTTACAATTATAATTTGGAGACTAAGCGTCGATCAAAAACATACGTGCAAGGTTCTCCAGTTTGCTCATTGAGAACTTTTGCTTTGGTCGCACAGTCCTCAAACGTGGCCAGGGTGGCACCCATGTTAGCACAGTCCAACTCTGCTTCCTGTGACTCTTTCTTCTCCTCCGAGAAGAAATAGCAGCTCCCATCAATTTCCACAAACCCTTCGGGACAACTAGACTCGGACACTGCAATAGATTATGTTTTCCACTTATCATGAAATAGTGAAATTGCTGAAACATATTGCGCAAGGAAAATATTCTCTTTAGTCCTATTCTTGACGTGATTCAAAGTCAAATAGGGAAATGCCGGAGGCTACTTGTCAATGCCAGCACAACGAGAAACAGAAGACCAAGTAAACAACGACCCTCCATCTGGAAAAAAAAAGGAATATTGAAGCGAATCTCTCAAATTAAAAAAAAAGATAAGTGAAGGTTTGCAGTACCCGGTTGTACATATTCAAATATTACTTGCAAGCGCAATTTATTATCCGATGCTGTTGAAGAGGGCCGCTAGAGAGCAACCTGCTTTCAATACTGTATAATTTATTCAAACATATAAAAAGATGTTTGTCGAGGACTTATTTTTAGTAGGACAAGAAATGGAAAGGATTGCGAGTGCAAGGTACCTTTGGAATATACATCAAGCGCGCCATGCAATTGGGTTGTGCTGGATATTATGCAACTATATTTTCCGTAGTAAAATACCACCCAAAACGTGTACAGGGGAGAAATAAAAATCCTGTATCTTTATCTAATAGAGTAATAGGCCATTACAACCGCCCTTTTATTCCTTTAGGACTCAGTAGGTCGTCTTGTTTCAAGAATTCTACAAATGTAAATCAATTCACACATGCACACAATGCACAGGAAGTATCACAGACATGTATCACTTTGATAATTCAAATGGCATAAAAATGTCCGATATCAGGTTTGATAATTGCATTTATGTCATACCTGTGACGCGAAAACGTTCGATACGGGTGTTCCGGACCGGGTAACTTTCGGTACGGACCGGGCTTATCACACGGGCTCCATTCGAATAAATCGAACTGTTTCGAGTGGGCCGAATGCCGCGACATCGAAAGTTCGAATACCTGATTCGGACGTTGGAACATTACTGTCGCAACGCTTTTTTTCGAGGGCAACAAATTTGTTCAACTTCTGGCGCATTTCGCCTCAAAACAGTGGTTTTCTCAGTTGGTTATGACATAAATAAAATGTCTTCGGCCGTCGGGTGATCCGACCCACGGTCGGGCCGGTACCTTGGGCGATACGGAATACACCGTGTTGTATTCTATATGTATAATTAAGCGGACCAAGCACACAGTTTGTGTGCATGTGTTTTAATTATGAGAAATCTCTCAGCGGACCTAGTAACGTCACACAGTGTGTATATGATCATCGGTCCATTTTTGCCAATACATTTTACGTTGTGTAGTAGATGCAATTGCTAAGTTTTTAAAAAAATGAAAACAAGAAAATTCTTGATTTGTGCAATGAATAACATGGCCTTTTTGCTCTTATTGGGCCGATAACTCTTTGTAGTTGAATGTGCAGATGAATCAAGGCATAAACAAAAGTGACATGTAATCAGAAAATAGCACATGATAAGCCCACCATAATGTCCTACCCTTGCGCCTGCTTGGAAAGCTGGAACTACATGCATTGCTGCAAGTTATGTCAGCAAAAATTTTAGGTTATTCGGCAACATGTAAAATAAAGTGCATATTTGCGTTTCAAAATAATTTTGGTACAGAGCAGAGAACCTGTGTCCTGGAACTTTACACCAAGAAAAGTGAACCGCTAGATTTGCACAACAGAATCTAGAATTAATGAAAACATACAGCCCACAAGAAATATATTCTTCAGAGAATACAAGATACAAGTCAAACGATCGAAAAATCTGCAAAACATTCCTTGTTGCCTCTATCAATTGCGAAAGGTACCTACCTTGGACGTTATGATCCTCTCCAAGCCCGAACAAGTTATGGGGAAACTCGCGTTTTTCTCCCGCTGATATGTTACTTCCAGGACTTGCCACATGCCGGATGTTATACGTGGCATGTTCAAGATAGGATGATGTAATATTATTTTATTATATTTCAACCATACCACAAGTATGGTGAAATATATTGTATTCGTAATGCTTCTGCTTCTTTCTTCTTCTCTCTTCTTCTCTTGTCAAATCTTCAAATTGATTAACCTCCGTCGTTCCTTAACCGAATGACCTGAAATTTTGCACAACGATAGAGTAGACCAATACTCTTGGAAAGTTTCTCCAATTTTTCACATTTGCCTCTATAATGATTTTGGTCATTGTTACACCAGAACTGTATACACCCCCCCCCCCCCCGTACGGTATTACAATCCAATGACCTGAAATTTTGCAAAAAGGTGCCTTGATCATATGCCCATATAGGTTCGATAACACATTTAGTATACAGTAAACAAAGTGCTTAACTTTGCGATTCTTTGCCGGTTTTTGAACAAAAAAGTACGTTCTGGCTCCTGTGCCCTGGTTTTACAACCAAATGGCCTAGCATTCGGTATATGAATGCCTTGAACATATGCGCACATGGCTTCAATAACGTTTTTGGCATACAGCACAACCGTAATAATTTTGATTAAAATTGTATGATTTTCTTTTCATTATATGACCTCGAGGTCGTTGAACCCACCTGGAGACTGTTCTCTTACAGTTGAAGGCCAGGACATATCTACAATTTGATTACATAGGCAGCCAATTACGTAGCCTGAATCAATATCTTCAGGAGGATGTGGCAGACAATCAGTGAGCCTGGTGTTATCTGGAAAATTCATGCGCAGGAGTCTTTTTTTCTAAATTCGATTTTGGACTGGGTTGCTTACTTTGTGCGGGTATTGTGTGTGTAAACAGTGATAGCTGAGTGATGTAGTGAGGGGTCAAACCGTTCAGGGCCTTATAGACAAGGGTAGCTTTGCCTTTTCTGTGCAGTTCAGCTACTGAGAACCATTCTAGTGTCTAGAAGGTGTGCCTGTCACAGCCTAGTATCACCCGGGCCACCCTGTTCTGTAGCCTTTGCAGTTTATCAATTCATTCCTTCCCATTCTGATCCCAGACTGTACTGCAGTACTGAATATGTGCAACGAATAGTGTTTTGTACATTAGATTAATTAATGACCTGTCTGTTGAGGTAGGATTTTAAGTGCTTGATATTACCAATGAACTGTGCAAGTTTCTTGTACAAATGTTCAAAGTGTGCAATCCATCTGTGAGTAGGTTGTCAATTGTGACTCTTAAATATTTAAAACAGGTTACTTGTGCGATTTTAACCGCATCTAGTGTAAGATTAAGATCAGTATTTACATTCCTCCCAGCTGACCCAATAAGACTTGTCTTGTATTTACTTGCTTATACAAAATGCAATGTTTTCAGTGGTAGTATTCCTGGATTGTTCTAATTTGCAAATTTACATGGATGTGCTGGAAGAGTCCATTCTAGCACGAAGGGGGGGGGGGCATTTTTAGAATTCATTTTTGAAGTTTGGTGATTATGTCAAAGTCCTCTTGTAGCGGAATTTTTTTGGACTGCTCCACTTAACCCCGGGGTATCACAGGAAGAGTCCATTCTTGCACGAATCGGGGATTTTTTTATCACATTCAGTTTTGGGGATGATTCAACATTCCATTATTAGCGGGTGTTTTTGTACTATTCTATTTCAACTTTATACACGGGCTGCACTGGAAGAGTCTATTCTTGCAGGGGGTAAAGTATTTTGGAGATAAAGTGTAATTAGTAGAAGTCATGTTTAAGCAGAAGTGTTTCATTAAGTTAACGCACAGCAGGGATTTTGGAACCGCCTTGGAACGGAGATCGGCGACAGACCCGATGCATCTTCTGATCAAGGAGGTTGACCCCTATGTTTTTATGTACGGGCAACTTTAGCTGTTGTTGCATGGGAAGGGAGATGGCTGAATTATTCTGTATTTGCTCTCTAGCAAATGTCAGCCTTTCTATTTGTTGCTCTATTTGACATCAAAGATAACAGACCCACCCCCAATTTCAAGTTGCAAGAAAATAAAGAAATCAAATGTCGTAAAACATACCACAATTGTTGTGCAATATGCGACAAATTTAACTCACTGAGAAATGCATAATGCAGATGATTTAAAGCGGTGGTATTCTTTTTCGTTTCGGAGACATTCAACTTTTCAATGTGCACAGACCCAGCTTGTCCTACCGAGACCGATAATGGCATCGACATACTAAACTTTTAAGCCATACCTGCGGTGAAATGGGGAACTTATTTTGTCGAACCTCATTTGATGTATGTTATTGTTTTTTTCTGGGTTGGATTATGTTAGATGTCTGCAAGCAATATACACACAAGTGCGTGCTGATACCGTACCTCATATTGATTTGACATTTGGTTTAAGTTTTTGTTCTTTGTTGAATGTAAACTGTGAGTTTCACTATCAGCTGTTCACTGTCTGTCAACCGTGTTTTCATTGGTGATAGACATCAATAGAGACGGAGCTGGTGTTGTTGAAAATTTATATTTAGCACATCACGAATACAAACATGTTGATGGTGTAGATATTTTGGCTTCATGACATTATGTCTCTCCAAACACAGGGTACATTAGATTTGACATGAAGGGTGGAACAAAAATGACAATTTTCTGATTTCGGCGTGCTTCTATATTCTGCCGGCTCCAATTTCAAGTTGCAAGCTACAGTGGCCAAACGGTCGTATGGTAGCTGTTTACATGTAGTACGGCGGTTATTTTCATTGGTGTTATTTCATTATTCTCGTGATGTACGACGTTCTTGACGTGACATATAATCATGATTTTCACTTCTTCATAATCTGAAATTGGCTCGCCAGGATAAGCAGGGGCATCACGCGTCATTAAAACAGAGTTTACACTAGCGTGTACACTAGAGTTTACAATAATGAATCGATGGCATGCTTTCATTCTGTGTGAGATGCGTATGAAGTGCGCATTAAACACCATTTTTCTGACTGCGCATAAGGTACTTATACGTATGCATTGCGCATTCCAAGCGCATTTTGGACGCAGCCAACTGTAATGTATAATTTACCAACTCAGATAAACTTCCATGCTAATCATATGTACTTTCATGTATCCACAGGTTTTGACTGACGACACCTCAGCAAACGTTCCTGCTCACGATGTCCCCGTCCCCTCCACCTTCACCTGTACGGGGAAGCAGCCGGGCATGTACGCCGACCCTGCCGACTGCTCCATGTACTACGAGTGCGTGCTGGGCCACCCCGTGTACCACCGGCCCTGTGCCCCGGGGGGAACCGTGTATGACCCCGCCAGTCTCAGGTGCATGTGGCCCTACGAAGTGTCCGGCCCGTGCCGAGCTTACGTAAGTAGCGCCACAAGTGGATCTAAAGATATATGCAGTCACAGCCGACGTTTCGTTGACCGTCTGTCACCTTCCTGAGTGCATTGCTCACTACTACAGCTAGGTGTCGCTGCTAACAGTTAATAAAAAGTCCTGTTGATCCAGTGATTTTTCTGCCCCTGATGAAATTAACGGCAGCACTTTTTAGCGACGCCTGATGGGCGAGCTTAATAGTATAGTGTGGAACCGTTTCGAAAGTATTCTAAAAACTGTACAGGAATGTCAGGAATGTCAAAAGTCCGCGCGTGCGTAGTTGCATCATGCCGGACTGTACCATTACCTCCACGGGTAAGCTTTCCAGTCGCAGGACACATACCGCGGTACCGATATACGTGTGCACAGCAGTGTTTTCCGTATTCGCGCAAGGCGATTTTTGATTGATAGCCGTGCAAAATTGAGAAAAGCCTAGGACTTCAGACGTACCCGAATTGTAGTATGTAGTATGGTGGTCATGGAAATGTAAACATTTGAAATAGGGGGTAAAAGATTGTTGAAATATGTTTCTCGAAAAATGACCTGTGAGTCGTGGAAATCACTTCCGGGTTCGTTCGTGGTTTATGTGTCCAGGAGTTTGGAAAGTTTGGTGGCCTTCTTCACCCTTAATATCTTTGTTTCAAAAATACAAACTGATGTGTGAAACAGGCATTGTTTGAGCTTCAAACATGTGGGGGTTGTGAGATAGCGATGTGATAGTTACCTTCGCCAAGAAAGTTATATTTTGGCTAGCGTTTGTAGGTGTGTGCCGGTTGTAGAAGACCACCATAGCTTAAGAACGCCTGGATGGATTGTATTCATTTGATATTCGGTATGTGGGTAGGTCTTGTTGAGACCTGGAAACGATAAGATTTTTGGCTTCCTAGTGGCCTGCTACGGTACTGCAGCAGAACTTCCTGGTTTGATACCTCGAGTTCTGGACATGCTGCGGCTATGAATCTTAAGTGGTTGACAGCTCTTGATGCTGTAAGTAAGTGGTATAGGTTTGGGCTTATTTTGGAACTGCAGGACAGGTGACTTAGGTGTCAGACTATTAAAGGGAATAGCTAAAGAAGGGGTTGACGGATTGTTATGGTTTTTGGTATGTGGATAGGTTACGTGATGCTTAATATAATTACATATTAATTATGAAGAATTATGCAGAGTGGAAGCTAATTTGCATAATAAATTGGGAAATTGTCTAAACATGCTCAGCTCAATTAAAGGACCATTACAACATGTGACCTTTGTAACTGAGAAAGAGAAGAATATTGATAGATAAATACCTTATTTGCATAATTAATGAGAAAATGCTAACATATATTGCGCATGTCTGTTTGTTGGAGATGATCAAGTTATATAGTTTATGCAAATGAGGGCCTTATTTGCATAATTCATGACAAATTTAACACAATTAATTCAGTAGAAAAATATTTTTATCTATCTATATATCTATCTATATATCTATATGATATCGATACTGGCCGAAACCCTTTTTTTAGCATATTGTTATTTAGCTAGAGAGGATGATCAACTGATATCATTCATGTAAAATGAGGCCCTGATTTGTAAAATCGATGAGAAGCATTTACATTAGTTCACCCTTTACTCACAAGGGACCCCCTTTGACAGCAATGCTCTATGAACATCCATCTCCAGACGAATGGAATACGACTATTAAAACCCATTAACAACAACAATCTGTAAAACTTATAAACATTAAAACCGTCGCTATGGCAATAATTTTAATTGCCACACTTTTTGTGGTTTCAACGTTATTGTAATGTCTAGATGTTTTGTAATATCGATTTTCATAATGATTCCCCTCTCATTAAACTAAAGAGTCAAGTATTTGTTAATATTTGACCATTTGACTAGACTTTCACCTAAATCTCAAAATGGAGGGCATTACTTTGATAAAAGCATATGTGTAAGTGACTAATATGTGTTCTCTATCTCACATAGACCGTACCATCTAGCCAGACCGAACGATTCTCGTGTGCGGGGAAGGCGCCCGGTCACTACCCCGATCCTGACAGCTGCAGCCGGTACTACGAGTGTACCCTGCTCAGCAGTGAGCCGTTCCACCGGGACTGTCCTCCGGGAGGCCTGGTGTTTGACGCCGGGAGACAGTACTGTACCTGGCCGTGGAGCGTATCCGGCCCCTGTGTGGTAAGAGCAATCTTTTGATGACTTCTGCTTCAGAAAAAAAAACTGGCACCGCAGGGAAGTTTATCGGCTTTTTTGGCGTCACCCCTACGTGGCTCCGTAGGACAGCTTGCAGTTACTGGGCTGTTTTAGGGCACGGTCGGGCCCCGTATCTTTAAAAACTCCCAGTTAAAATCAACCCGAGGCCCAGTGACAAATAGACGCTGTAATTAACAGTATTGTTAACCTATCAAGGTGGTTATATATTTTTTTTAGATTCGTATATGAGCTCATGTTTCGGAATTATATGTCTTTAATGTTCTAATCATTTGTTTGTTTCTTTTAATTCAGAATTACGGACAGTGAGCGAAAAGGCGCAGAGCTTCCAAACCCGTCGACTCATCTCAGCTGGACTGAGGCCTACGTCATACAAAGAAGTGAACTTATAATTTGTTTAAGATTCTAGATAATTCTGCCTTTGTATATTTCGTTCGTCCATCATTTATAACATGATATAATGATTGGAAGATTTTGGAATACATGTGCAATATCCTTGGAATATTTGGAAGTTCCTTTTGGTATTCTTCAGTCTTTTATACTGTACAGTATTTATAGTATGAAGAAATAAAGACTAAGCAGTGCAAATCACAAGTTTGTGACTCGATCCTTTATATCTATGAATAGTGGTAAATGACGGGGATTTCATACTTAGTTTTCAATATTTGAAAGTTAAGTAAATGTGAACATGATTAGACATAGAGTATGCAAATCAAGGTATGCAAATCAAACCCCAACCCCACCTCCCAAGACGGCACCGTCGGGCATGGCCCCGACAATCCCCCGCATGCCTGGCTGCGCTTGCCGACTATTTCGTGACGTTATCGACGCGCATTTCGTGATGATACAGCGTACACATGGACAGCGCGATCGGGCATGGACCCCGACAGGCCCCCGCAAGCCTGGCTGCGCTTGCCGGCGATTTCGTGATGTCTTACATGAAACATCTGCCCATATTGCATCCCGTTATTCTTTCGATCGCCCCCAGGGCATGACACGTCACAATCAACAAAACGTTGAAGCCACCTCTTAAAAAAAATCAAATTCAATACTTAGAATACTAAAAGTGTTAACAAATCTCAGATAACATTGCAAGCAAATCTCAGATAACATTCCAGTCGACCGATGATGATTTAAAAAAATCCAAAGCTATTTTGAGAATATGACGTCCTTTTGTTAGACATATAACAACTTGAGGTCAGTCCAAGCCTGGGGCACTCTTCCACCTTTGTCGGTAGTATTATACCTAAACTTGACGAACAAGTATGACGCAATCCCTAAAATCGCGTTCAAGATGGTGAGTGTCTTACTACTTGCTGTATTAGTCCTATGTGGTGGTTTAGCTACTTACCGAGCCCAGGACACTACATCCGACCAGCCTGGGTTCATCCTACGAGAGTATGCAGACAATGGCTACTGCACCTATATCTATATGGTCCCACCAGGGCAGCGTACAGAGGGATGTTTACCGCCGGGGCAAACAATCACGAGCACTGCGGGACTAGAGCGACGGCTCGCCGAGACCGAAGAAGAAACGGGACGCTTGAAAGATCAAGTTGATCGCCTGTCGTCGATGGTGGAAACTCTTCTATCCAGGGTGGACAGTTTGTCTGAAGTAATGTTTTTTATCACAAGAAGGTTATGTTTATGGTAACATGGAAGAGCTTTAGAACTTTATTGCCATAAACAGCATACAGTACAATGTATGCCAACAGCTATTACACGAACAAGCTGTGTGTGTGTGTGTGTGTGTGTGTGTGTGTATGTGTGTGTGTGCGTGTGCGTGTGAGTGAGTGTGTGTGTGTGTGTGTGTGTGTGCGTGTGTGTGTGTGTGTGTGTGTGTGTGTGTGTGTGTGTGTGTGTGTATTTTTGTGTGTATAGATGATCAGCATAACTCGAGGATGCCTGGATGAATTGTATTGATATTAAGTACGTAGGTAGATCTTGATGAGACTTCGAAATGATTAGATTTTGGACCCCCCCCCCGGTGTTTTTTTACGGTACGACAGGAGCACTTCCAGTTTCGCTATTTCGTTGAAGCTTGTCTGGCTGTGTCTGTACTTTTTTTTTACTCTAAGCTTGATCCAAGAATTAAGTAACAAAATCCAAGTTGCATATCTACATTTTGCCAAAGCATGTGCTTACTTTCATAAGCTTTAATTGGAGAGTTCGTGATCATGGATAAGCATAAATGCTTCATTCCACGTAGTCCTTAATATTTAATAGTAACGCTCTGGACTGCAGTATAGGCTTTGCTACAAATTTAAAACAAAACTAGAAAAAAAACAAGAATATTTCCCCCCGCTCTCTCCGAAAATGGACTGTTCCTAATCTTCTTTCTTTCTTTGTGACGACGGTCCTATTGTTGAGTAACACTGAAGGACGAAGGTCGCTGGTTTTGTGGAAGGGCGGCTACTTATCAATGCCCTCAAGACCCTTAGGTCGCTGGTTTTGTGGAAGGGCGTCTACTTATCAATGCCCTCAAGACCCTTAAGACCTCTATTGTCAAAAATTGTGCAGTATGGCGCGGCAGCTAACGTTAATTCTACTCTCTAAAAGTGCACACCTGGTACAAATTCTAAATTCACGTGGACATGAGTGTTCGTGCAATATCCGGCATTGCTTACTTTTCGTCGTGCAGATAAGCTAATTCACTAACAATGGAGTGAATGGGAGCTGGTTTGGGAATTTGGAATTCCGTGCAATTGACCGAAGTGTGAGGTTATCCGACGTGCAATTAACTTGCTTCTACTTGTATAATCCTTTTTCTTATGCATCTGCAGTTTGTAACTGATGAGACCCCAGTAGACGATGCCCCCGTCCCCTCCGCCTTCACCTGTACGGGGAAGCAGCCGGGTCTGTACGCCGACCCTGCCGACTGCTCCATGTACTACGAGTGTGTGCTGGGCCACCCCGTGTACCACCGGCCCTGTGCCCCGGGAGGTGTGGTGTTTGACCCCGAAAGACAGATCTGCAACTGGCCGTGGAATGTGTCCGGTCCGTGTAGGGTAAGAACAGTACTGAATCGCTCTATCTAGGTTGTTACATTTACTTTTGAAAATTGCCAATGAGATGTGAGAAAATTTCAAGCAAGATATGTATGTTGATCATTTCTTTCTGTTTTTATTCAGAATCACGGGAAGTGAGGGAAACAGAGTTTGAAGATAAGTCGTCTCATCTCGGATGGAGTAAGTTTATATAAACTAGCTACAGTACGCGTGGCCACGGACTTACAAATCATCAAATGTATAGTGTGTTTAAAGTTAAAAAGAGCTAAAATGTTGCATTGTTATATTTAGTTCAGATCTTTGTATAGTGGCACACAGGGCAGCAAATTTCTTTGCTGTTTCGTAGCAGGGTATATTCTTTTAGGGAGGAGTAGCCTGAGGCACCTTCGCTTATAGAACACGGAACGCCCATTTGATACGTCCCTTCCGAAAGATGGGTACAGCCCAAACAGAGATGTCCTGCCCAGGATTAAACCGGGGTCTCCCAGTTACCAACTAATTGGAACTAGGAGATGAATTTTAAGAGCAAATGTCTGTAAGGATCAAACAATGGTGGCAAAGGTAAAAAAAATCTTGGCTCATATTTTGGCTCATATTTTGCACAGTGATAGTACTTGGTCCACAATCCCTCAAAATATCTTTCTTTTAGATCAAAACTCCTTGTTGCCATGGTAACTGGCCAACAAAGTTTTCTGGCCATTTTCCTCAATTTCCGCATTTCAAAAACACGGAAATTGGCATACTTTACGGCATTGTCACTCCAACACCTTTAATCTTATCGTCAAAACAAAACAATTTCTACATAGACCAACATTTTGGCTTTTTAAAAATTGTTGTGAAATTTCTAACGAGATAAAATTGAGTTCTTGGGCAGCATCAAAACAATACAATGTTTCAAGCTTCAAAATAACGTATTTTTTTGTCCAACTTTGTAACGCTATAAGTGCCGAGCTGGTAATTTTTTTGACTTTGGCCTTTGCCACCATTGTTTGATCCTTTGTTGGGCCATATGGATGTCCAAATTGTCGTAATCCATTCGTTATTCATACTTTGATCCTGTGATTTGACATATTTTGTAATATATGTGCAATTTTCTGGGGACACTTAGTTCCTATAGGTATCCTTAGTCGTCTACACTGTACAGTACAATGTATTTATAGTATGAGGAAACAAAGACTGACTATTAAAGGCAAATCACAAGTTTGTGTCTTTTCTGTCTTTTTCTTATTTAGCCTGATATTGTGAGTTTGAAGTTCCTATCATAACATAATCGAACTAGAGTTCGGCGACCTCATACCTCCATGAAAATTTAGAGCTTTTGTAAATTTCATGCAATTGACTAACACATTAACATAATTTATGCGTGGTGTTGTTCATCATTGACTAACGTACACATGCCACAAGTATAAAGACATAAAGCGGCTTTGCAGTTTTTACATAAATTATGCAAATAAGTTCCTCATTACCATATTTTGTATCTGCTTATATTCCATCTATCATAATTAATAAGCGTTACATTTATTGAAGTCCAGTTATTGCTAATAATGGTATTATACAATTTCCTCATTAATTATGCAAATAAGGTTCTCATTTGCATAACAAGTATATCATTATGAACACCTTTGCCTAAGCTACCTGCACCCCTAAAATGATGTCAATCCGTCAATCCTTTCTGCAGTTATCCTCTTTGGAATATCTTGACAAAAACGCCCCTGCAGTTCCGAAATTACATGTTAGGGGCTGAAATCTGCCCCACTTTGTCATGACACTGCAAGCTATCTACCACCCAAATGTCAAGACTATATCATGTCCGGGACAAGAGATACATTGAAAAAACTGCTACGATAGAATATGCTCATTGATTATGCAAATGTACTCCTATTTTGCATAATTAGTATCTTACCTTGTCAAACATTGTCTAAGGTACCTACATACCAA
Organism: Branchiostoma floridae; assembly: GCF_000003815.2. Classification (NCBI taxonomy): domain Eukaryota; kingdom Metazoa; phylum Chordata; class Leptocardii; order Amphioxiformes; family Branchiostomatidae; genus Branchiostoma; species Branchiostoma floridae. Next base: position 3,943,023 of record NC_049991.1, on the reverse strand, counting down.
AAATCATGAAAATCCGTTGTTCCCTTCTTGAGTTATCCTCTTCAGAAGTTTTTGACAAAAATGCCCCTGCTATCCCAAACCTAGTCGGTAGGGGGCCAAAACTTATGTCACTTATTTCTGAGCACAAGAGCTATCTGACACTCAAAAATCGTGACCATAGCGTGTTCAGAACACGAGATAGCAAAACCGGAAGTTGCGCTGCAGTACTAAGGAAAGCCGCTAGGGGGCCCAAAATCTAATCACTTCCAGCTTTCATCGCACCCCACCAACACACCAAGTATGAAACTAATTCATCCAGCCGTTCTTGAGTTATCTTGTTGACAGACAGACAGACAGACAGACACACAAACGCTGGGTAAAATATAACCTCCATGACATTTCATGGAGGTAAATATACATTTTCGAATTAGTTATGCAAACCAAGTCTCAATTTTCATAATTTCCATACCACTATGTCATGGCCTGCATCAAAATTAACCACTGGTTTGAAATTCTTAACATTCATCCATAACCTATTTACTTATGGTGTTCAGAAGCTAAAACTGCTGTTCAAATGAAAACTGCCAGGTGGCCCACAAAAGGTATCGAACACCACAAAACCGTTACCATATCCTTTTCAGGACATGAAATATAAAACGCGGAAGTTTTGCTTCGGTACCTCAGGAAAAGCGACAAGGGTGCCAACAATTTAATCTTTTATTTCTTTTTGGCTAGGCCCAAGGACATTATATATACATGTAGAAGGACAACACATAAACACATACCCAATTCCATATGGTTAATGATATTAATACATCCATGCAGTGTGGCTTCTGGAGTTATGTCACTAACACAAAACACCGTTACGGGGCTACAAATACTACCAGAGCATACTAACCTTCATGGCGAAGGTAACTAATGCAAAATGGCTTACACGATAAGACAGTTTAACGGTTATCAAACCAACACGACACGATTCCGGTAATCAGGACGGACTTTAAATTTCCCGCGAAATCATCGTGACCTTTACCCTCTAAAAGACTGACGGGACACTTCCTGGTGTCAGCCATTTTACCAGACGCGATGGCTTGTTTTTGCAGTGGAAGGTTCTAGTCGTTTTCTTTCGTCACTCGTATAAAATATTCAACATTTAGGGTTTAAAATGAGTGCTACAGAGCTGAAAGATCAAGGAAACCGATTCTTCAGTGCCAGAAGATATGACGACGCCATCAAATGTTATACGAAGGCGATTGTAAGTTCAAGTCTCTTTACTATATAAAATAATTTACGCTTTTAGTTCTATTTACAAATATGAGTTTTGTTTATTTCTCACCTTAAGAGTATATGGTTATAACTGTTAAACTATGTGTGTTTCCAACGAATATGTCATAATATTATAAATCGCCACAGCATATTATTTATGATGATGAAATTTATTATGTGCCCTCAATGAATGATGAAATTCATATTACAATTTTGCTATGATTTGGTCAATTTTGTAAAGGTAGCAGTATGGTTAGAATGTGTTGTTTATGCTAATAAGTCTCATTATTATACAAATTTATGCATGCAATAACATGTCTTCATTGCAGGGATTGATTGATCATATGTATATTAAACATAGAGTATTGGAAACAGCTGTAGAGATGCCAATATTAATTTGATTTGTTCGTTTGTTGTATATTTGTCTGATAGCAGGATATTAGTACCAGTATAGAATCCTAAAGGCTATTTTTAGATTTTCAACCTGATTAAGAACCAGCTTATATAGCATCCTACCATTTAATTTGCATTTCACAGATTAAACCAATTAGCCTATACACTAATGTAGCTGCAGAATATAATCTGTCAGTGTAAGACTATTGCAGCCTACCTCAAAATCATCCGTCCTCAGGAAAGAAGTGTACAAATTCTATTAGTCTAGTAATATTTGGTAGCTGTGTGTGCAACTTCATCATTATTTCGCACAAGAAACACATTGAAAATGGACAAGTTTAAAACATTAATACAAGATGAAGGTTAAAAAGACATCTCGGTCAACACCTTTATCAGACAAACAGAGATCCGTAGGGACAAGGTTAAAAAACGCTATGCATCAGCCTTTCGACATTTCAATCATATATACGTCACTTCTTATAATATATATTGCACAGATGTCATCGTATCTCATCGCATCTCATGGCAGGGCATCGTATACTACAACTGTATTGCACTAGTGATCAAGTATATATATGAATCATCCGCTGGAAGACAGCCAAACAGGGTTGTTGTGCAGCCTCAATGCATTGCCCATCTTTTGTCAAGCATACATGTACAATGGTCACCCCTATCATCATCATCTGTTGTCCCTCTCCCTGGCGGGTGGGGTGAGGCGTTGCACAACATTTCTCCAATGTACTCGATCTGTCACCCCTATACTCTACATGGTAAATGTGTTCAACCCTAATCTAACCCTAACCTAAACCTGGCAACCATAACATAAGTTATTAGATTAATCCTAGAACGATGCCAAATTGTCCAGATCCACTAGTACTACAGCAAAACTGTTGGTGTCAAAATGTTCTATACTCGGAATTTCATCCATATGGCAAAGTGGCCGGGTCGCTTGCCATAGGGACATGACCTACCAGTATTAGTTTATCAGTTCTAAATTGGTCGCTACTTCCATTTCACTTAGATCAAGAACCAGTCAGTAGCAGCCTACATATACTTCACCAAATGAGTGCTGTGTTACCTGAAGCTACAACAGTGGGAGCTGGCCACATAAGATTAGCCAAACTACCACTTGAGCCACAATGGGCCACAACCTAAATTGTTCACCATTTCTGTTTCACATAGATCAAGAACCAGTCCGTAGCAACCTACTTCACGAACCGAGCCCTGTGTTACCTGAAGCTACAACAGTGGGAGCTGGCCGCACAGGACTAGCCAAACTACCACTTGTGCCACAGGGACACAACCTTAAGCTTAGATTTTGATAAGTATCATTTTAAACTGCTCACCATTTCTGTTTCAAGATCAAGAACCAGTCCGTAGCAACCTACTAGTACTTCACCAATCGAGCGCTGTGCTACCTGAAGCTACAACAGTGTCAGCTGGCCACGTAAGATTAGCCAAACTACCACTTGTGCCACAGGGACACAACCTTAGATTTTGATACATATCATTCTAAACTGCTCACCATTTCTGTTTCAAGATCAAGAACCAGTCCATAGCAACCTACTAGTACTTCACCAATCGAGCGCTGTGCTACCTGAAGCTACAACAGTGGGAGGACTAGCCAAACTACCACTTGCGCCACAGGGGCATAACTTTAGATATATATCAGGTTCTAAATTGTTCACTGCTTCCTTTTAGATCAAGAACCATTCCGTAGCAACCTACTTCACGAACCGAGCACTGTACTACCTGAAGCTTCAACAGTGGGAGCACTTTGCCAAACTACCACTTGCACCACAGGGGCATAACCTTAGTCTGATCAGGTTCTAAATTGTTCACTGCTTCCTTTTAGATCAAGAACCAGTCCGTAGCAACCTACTTCACCAACCGAGCGCTGTGCTACCTGAAGTTACAACAGTGTCAGCTGGCCACGTAAGATTAGCCAAACTACCACTTGTGCCACAGGGACACAACCTTAGATTTTGATACATATCATTCTTAACTGCTCACCATTTCTGTTTCAAGATCAAGAACCAGTCCGTAGCAACCTACTAGTACTCGTGCTTCACCAATCGAGCTACAACAGTGGGTGGACTAGCCAAACTACCACTTGTGCCACAGAGACACAACCTTAAGCTTAGATTTTGATACATATCATTCTAAATTGTTCACTATTTCTGTTTCAAGATCAAGAACCAGTCCGTAGCAACCTACTTCACCAACCGAGCGCTGTGTTACCTGAAGCTACAACAGTGGGAGCTGGCCGCACAGGACTGTCGCCGGGCGCTCGAGCTGGACAACAGATCGGTCAAGGGTCACTTCTTCCTGGGACAGTGTCTCGTGGAACAGGACTCACATGATGAAGCCATTAAAAGTTTCCAAAGAGGTTCGTAGCTTACGTTGTTAGTATTTTAAATGGTATCAAAAATTCAAGTGATTTGCACATTTGTCACTCCTAAGGCCACACCAATTTAATTTCTTGGTTCACGGATTTTTTCATAAAGAATATGGAGCGAAAGGGCGAAATAAAAATAAAAATTGTAAAATGGTTGGGGTAAAGGTAAAGGCTAATCCAAAACATAAAGAATAAAAAGTTTTCAGCTTGAAAAAAGTACAAAACCACTATTACTGTACAGTAACAGCACCTGTTCGTTGAAAATTACAAAGTAATGTCAGTTTTTATGTTGTCCTATTCTTCATGAATTAAAATATAACTGCAATAATAATACCCACATTTTAAGGAGCTTATAATATAAAGGCCAATTTGCTACACCAGAAAGTTGGTGAATGGTTTCATTAATGGTGAAAATTTGCTGAGTGCCAATTTCTTTTTTCCAAAAAATAGGAGCAAGCGAATCCGTGAACCAAGAAATTGAATTGGTGTGGCCTAAGTAATAATAATTACTGTATGTTTATATTGGTACCCATGTTGCAACCTTGTACATAGAGATCTGGTATTTTTTTACCTGTACTGAAACAATTTTTGCTGTACTTTACGTGGCAAACAGAACAGTAACAACAACTAGAACACCAAGGAAAAGGGACATAATTCTACATTTGCTAGCAAATGTTTGACTCTCTATATTGTACATGATTGTGTACAATATATCTAAATCTGCAGATGACTGGCAAAAATCTATTTCCAACAGAAGCTGAACTGCAACAAAGACCTTGCCAGCGGCCTGATGGACAGGGAAATATACTACATTTGCTATCAAGTGTTGACTTTCATATTTCTATGTCTATCCCCTCTGAGGATTACAACTGACAAAAATTTATATTCCACAGCTCATTGCTAGCTAAGGAATAGAAGGAGAACTACAGTAAAGACATTGCCAGTGCCCTGTTGGAAAGGAAAGACCTACATTTGCATGCAAATGTTTGTAATTTGTATATGTACTCCTTTTGAAGTTGGCAACTTGCAAAGATTTATATTTCCCCAGCCCATGAGCTAGCTAAGGAACAGAAGCTGAACTACAGTTAAGACATTGCCAGCTCTCCGGAAAGGGAAATATTCTACATTTGCTAGCAAATATTTACGTTCTTATTATGACTAACAAAAATTTATGTTTCCCCAGCCCATGAACTAGCTAAGGAACAGAAGTTGAACTATGAAGATGACATTGCCAGCTCACTGGAAGGGGAAATATTCTACATTTGCTAGCAAATATTTGCTTTCTTATGACTAACAAAAATTCATATTTCCCCAGTCCATGAGCTAGCTAAGGAACAGAAGCTGGACCACAATGAAGACATTGCCAGCTGTCTAGAAATTGAAATATTCTACATTTGCTAGCAAATATTTACTTTCTTATTATAACAAAAATTCATATTTCCCCAGCCCATGAGCTAGCTAAGGAACAAAAGCTGAACTACAATGAAGACATTGCCAGCTGTCTGGAAAGTGAAATATTCTACATTTGCTAGCAAATATTTACTTTCTTATTATGACAAAAATTTATATTTCCCCAGCCTATGAGCCAGCTAAGGAACAGAAGCTGAACTACAATGAAGACATTGGCAGCTGTCTGGAAATTGAAATATTCTACATTTGCTAGCAAATATTTACTTTCTTATTATAACAAAAATTTATATTTCCCCAGCCTATGAGCCAACTATGGAACAGAAGCTGAACTACAATGAAGACATTGGCAGCTATCTGGAAAGTGAAATATTCTACATTTGCTAGCAAATATTTACCTTCATATATATCACGACTAACAAACATTTATGTTTCCCCAGCCCATGAGCTAGCTAAGGAACAAAAGCTGAACTACGGAGATGACAGTGCCAGCTCTCTGGAAAGGGAAATATTCTACATTTGCTAGCAAATACTTATTTTCATATATATCACGACTAACAAACATTTATGTTTCCCCAGCCCATGAGCTAGCTAAGGAACAAAAGCTGAACTACGGAGATGACATAGCCAGTGCCCTGAGGATGGCCAGAAAAAAGCGGTGGAGTGTCCAGGAAGAGAAGAGAATAGAGCAGGAGATCGAGTTACAGTCCTATCTCAACAAACTACTCATAGGTGCAAAGGAAAAGTAAGACGTTTTGTTTCTTTGTTTTATTTTAAAGTGTGCCGGAAAGGTCAAATCATTATGCTACTACATGCTGTAGTTCTGTGTACCTACACTCATGTTCATGTTCAGGTTTATGTTCAGATTTAGATCCAGAGGTTCAGGTTCAGGTCTGGACTTATATTATAAGATGAATAAGTCCTGACAGGACCCCATGACACCTGTGTGCAAGAAATACTTTTTTTTGTCTACAAAGTCATGTAACATTGAATGTTGGTATGATTACTACATTTGCAATTTGAAAAAAATACATGCAAAATTATATACAGTGAATAATGAACCCAAAAATTCAGGCATCACAAAACAACAATGTTTTTGTCTTCTTCCAGCACATAATCTATAGAAGTTTTTATATCATGGTATATTGAGAAGTTTGTAGGAATGCTGAATGCTTTTAGTAGAATACTAATTGCTTTTTGATGTGCACGGGACTAGTGAGTATTACATATATATCGTAGGAAATACTACATGTATATTTTTATTATCTAGTACATGTATTTAGTATTGAAACATAAACACTATCTTCTGGAGTTAAGGGATTCTTTACTAGTGAGTAATGCATCAACCTCTCCAAACATATATCATATTTGCACTCTTTTTTTTATTCTGCTAATTATATCTGGCATTTATTTTCCAGGGAAGTAGCAGAAGTCATGGAAGAGGGGAGTGACAACGACAAATGTCTCGATGAAATAAAAAGAATAGAAGAAACGCATGTAAGTTACACCTCATTTTAGACACATGTTTCATTGTTTGTATGCAACCGGATATAGAAATTAATCCTAAAAGCCATACATTGAATAGAACTAGTTAAGAAATTATTGTCTGATCTTAATTACTTGATATGTAAAATGCGAGGTTACTGTTACTGTATGGAAATGGAATACTATAGAATCAGCGAGAAATTCACTTAACAACAAAACACACACACACACAGAAATCAAGTATAATATATGATATCAATGATTTCTTCTTTTATGCTTATTGTTGTCTTTACCCTACAGGATCATTACATGGCTGAACTGAACACATTATTCTCACAGGTAGATGAGAGACGAAGGGTAAGTTATACTTTTAAACGGTAAATTACATTTGTACCACATACTCTGTTACTTAGTAGTTTCTGTAAACTGACCAGTGTCAAGCTATTTGTACTGTAACTCTTAGTACATATCAGGGGTCTAGCCAGCGTCCGTTTTTCCGTCAATTGACGGAAATTTACTGCGTCTGACGGAAAAATTTAAAAACCAATCCGTCAACCTTGACGGACAAAAATCCTTGGTGGAAGCTACAGGCGGCTTGGGGACGCCGTCCACGGCCGTAAAAGCCACACACCGTTTGTTTTGCTATTGTTATGATTGTTGACAATGTGTGTCGGCACTCTTTCGCATACGATAATCTCATTAAACCCCGTTTTTCATGGTCTCAGTTCAGTCCTTCTAATTAATTTTCGCGGTTTTCGCGACGATTGTAATTGGCTGACGGAAAAAAAATTCGAGCTGGCTAAAGCCCTGGTACATATTTTGCACTTTCTGAATACATATTTTCCCTGCTAGTTCATAAGATGAATTATGCTTTTTTAAAGATCAATTTTGGTAGTGGAACAGACTTATGCAGTCAACAAGTTTTAAGTAAACCTCAGTATTGGCTGGTTTCTAACCATGTTATGGTAATGAGGTGATAGTGTGTTTGTGATTGGTCGGTTCCTCTGCAATGAGAGAGCTACCTCATTCATATAACAGGTGGTCCCACAGAATCGGTTTGTTTAAAATCATTTATAGTAATGAGGGGATAGAACCTTGTGATTGGCCAGCTACTAACCAATGAGGGAGCCACACGTAAAAAAACTATATATGGTGTACAATTGAACTCACAAGAGGGAGAAGGCAAACATTTTTTTGATTTTCCGTTGTTTTTTTCTCCCAATGTGTGTTTAGAAGCGGGAGGTTCCTGATTATCTGTGTGGTAAAATTAGCTACGAACTGATGAGGGATCCGTGTATAACTCCCAGCGGTATCACGTATGATCGAAAAGACTTAGAGGAGCACCTTCAGGTATGTCCTAATGCTCGTTGGGAGGTGTTCCGTTGGATCCTGTGTAGAAGTCACTCCGTTGTTTTCCCCTTTGAATCAATTTTAGTGAATTAAAGTAAAGTAGCCAGCCCAAAATTACAATTACTTCATGTTACCATCCAAAATGACAATGCAATCCTTTACCAAGGGTTTGAGATGGGGCAAACCATTGAATCAAACTCCTATTTGGTTTACCCATGGATTCACGGAGGTGGATCGGTATGGCATAGCAACAGGATTGCATTACCGCTTGCGCCACGGGGACATCTATCATTCTTTTGCCACCAAATGGCAATAATTGTGATTCTATTTGTTATCTCAACTTTTTTTGTTGCACAAGTATATGCCTTTTTAAATTGAAATCTCCCAAAATCTTTTCAACCTTTATGAATTCATTATTGAGAGTTACTGAGTTGGAATGTTTTACAAATTTGATTGATTGTTACACTACAGCAGTTTTGAAAACCTACAAAAAAGTAAAGGAATGATCAAGCTACACTTCAGCCTTTGTAAGATATGTTCCTCAAAATGAGTTTAGAACCAACAAAAAAAACGCACAAAACCCCAGATGTTGATATCACAAGTTAGACCACATGTGACAAAAGATTACGGAGATTGCATACCTCCTTAGTGGGAAAAACGACAGACTGACTTCCGCACAATCCCTGTGGACGCTCGGCGGTAACCACGTCTTTTTATGTTTTGTGTACGTAGACGAGAGCCGTCCCCGACTTTCTATGTTGTCAGATTAGCTTTGAACTGATGAGAGACCCCGTAGTAACGCCCAGTGGTATCACGTACGATCGCAAAGACATCGAGGAACACCTACAGGTACATACTGGCTAAGTATACTGTGTGCAGAGAAACAATCGAAGATAAACGAGGGCTTCTACAGAACTTCCTGTTCTTTGTGTGAAAGCCTTTTGGTTTACAAATGAACCTTGAATAGTTTCATCAGGTTGGTAAGTCACTGAGTACTAACAACTTTCTTTGTACACAACCAAGATTTTTTTTGGCTGACATTTTAGCAACTGTCTGTCACCTTCGTCAGGGCAATTTTTACTGGTTCACATTGGACTGCAGCAATAGGTGTCGCTGCTTACCGATGTGGTCTATGTATAAATATGTTATGTCCAGGATTGCACTGCAGCATAGATGTTGCTGCTTGCAGATGTGGTCTTTGTATATTGTGTAAATACTTTACATCTGGGACCGCATTTGTAAGCAGCGCCACCTATGCTGCAGTACAATGTGAACAAGTCAGAATTGCCCTGAAGAAGGTGACAGGCAGTCACCAAAACGTTGGTTGAAGTAAAACACTAGGTTGAGTCTTGTTATTCATTCTCAAATAAAGAATACATGTCAGGCTTTTAGCTTCATGTTGGATCTACAGACAGTGTGGAAAAATTGTGTGTGTGTGAGGGGGGGGGGTCGTTTCAACTTGCCCTTTTCCTCTCTCCCTGTCAAAAGAGTTCTCCATAGGCTTTATGGATAAAACAAGACAAGTTATCTTGTAGCTTTGAGTGTGAATCAACATAAATGCTGAATCCAGTTTCTTGGAAAGAAAATTCTTGGTAAAAGTGGCTGTGTGTATGTTTGGGGGGGGGGGGGTGCATTGAAGCTGTATGGGGCTACTACCAGTATGATCAGACTGAGTGTTGTTTTGTTTTGTTTATCGTTAAGGTTTTATCACTACTCTCTACACTCATGTTTCCGTTTTGTTGCAGCGGGTCGGCCATTTTGACCCCGTAACTAGGCAACAGCTGACCAAGGATCAACTGATCCCCAACCTAGCCATGAAGGAGGTCATCGACCATTTTGTCAAGGATAACCAGTGGGTGGACGACTACTAACTTCAACAGCTACAGCAATCTACAGGAGGGTAGATAGCTACTAATTTCAACAGCACAAATCTAGCAGCTTCCAGAACCAATAAAAAAACTAATAGTAATTGTTATGACATAATTAGGCAACAACACTTTGCATGCCTAATTAAGAAAACAGAATTCTGATTAACTTTAACGTAAAAGAAAGTTGTATCATCATGATTGTACTGCACATTTTGTTTAAAACTGTTCCCACCGAATTGTCTTGATTCTACAATTGGGTAGGTTTAGTTTAGTAAGTTTTCGGCCTAGGACAAAAAAAAAATGTTGTCTTTCCGATTACGGTTCCAAAATGATTAGGGTCGTTCAGTATAGGTATTGTTACCCTTTCTTTAGATGTCACCTGATGTGATACATCCGATACAGTTTAACAAAATGAATGTAAAATGCGTCAGAACACTCTGATATTTTGAAGATTGGATTTTGGTTGTCGGGATATAATTGTTATGCACAGTCAAGGGTCCTAGGATCCATGAGTGTGTTTGTTTCACTATTAATAATAATCTTTGGCACCCGAAATGGGGAGAACTTGTTTGAAAACAATTCTTCAATATAAATGTTTCACTCCGATCCTTTTTATGTACATGTACTTTGGCAGTGGTTGACCCCCCCAATAGGCTATTGTCAGCAGATTTTTGGTATAGTCGATCGGATAATTTGAAACATGATATTTTATTCACAGGCCTTTAGTATTGCATAGACTAGCAAATACCGAGAACAGGCCTTCTTATGTTGAAGTTGAGATACATGTACTATAGACCGGTCCTTTGTTGATATTGTATACAATGTACTGTATATACAACAACTGTTACTTTACACATATTTCTGCACTACGGTAATAGGGTAGACAGTCAAATTAGATTACTTCTTTTAATTTTAAATTAATGATTTTCCTCATTTTTGTTTGTAATGTGATTTCAAAGAAATTGAGATAAACATAGTATTGGCTAATTTTTTTATGTTCTTGTTACTGGGATGTATTAAAAGTAGGCATCAGATAACTTCTTTTTTTAAATGGAAAATAGAGTCCATTCCAAGACACCATGCGGATGTTTGTTGCCATTGTTTAGAATTGATTTTAAAGTTTTGTAATTATATGTCTAGAACATTTGACACTTCAGAAATATTTTTAACACTGTTTCAACTTTATAAATATTTCCCTGGTCCTGTAAAACTTTGGAAATATTCATGGTGTGGAATTGGATACTTCTAATGGTTTCTAAATAATGATAACAGCATTCTACCATTATTTACTATTTTCTACCATTTTTTGTAAATGGTTCGGTGGGCTGGGAAGATAGCAATTCACACATCCTTGCAAAGTATGGTTGGGTGCCATGCAACAATGGCCCACCACAAAGGATCCACCAGTGCCCAGCAGTGAAATCTAAAAATATACAGATGCAACAATAGGGCTTACTTTTATGGGGCAATAAACTAATTTTACCATTTGGCCAGGTTTACCATTTTTTGTAAATATTTGTAAATGTGAAATAATCACAGAGAGGTTTCACAATTATTCTAAATAAAGATATTTTTGTACAGTTACTTTCAAAATGTTTCTAAAATATTCAAAGAAATTCAAATAAATGAGTATTTTCTTAGTCAATTTTTTGAAAATAATTTAATTATTGTGGCTCAGATATTCTTTTATTCAAAATAATTCAGACTAATTATAAATATCGCCTAAAAACCCTCATGGTGTCTTGGAATGGACTCTACAAACCTAACTTAATCTATATTAAATTTTGTGAATATTGTTTCATATTACTGGTACCTCATAGAAGTTATTAAAAAAGCCCCACCTTACAACATAGTCTACATATATGCCATTGAGACTTTTTATGTAGCTTATTTGGTACTTTAATGGGGTCAGTTTAATTTCATTGTTTACAGTTTTCAAAGTTTAAAGTTTAACTTTAAAAATTTCCAGCACAAAAACTGTCGTATTCCAGTCTTTGTTAAGGAATGAGCAATCCACTGCGCCTGTGATGCAGATAGATCACATGACTTGGTGAGCAGTGGATCATAAGTGAAATCATCAAAAATTTGGGTAACATAGTTTGTGTTTGAAATTACAGTTCAATTTTGATGTAATATAACTTCTACCAAGTTAACACACTCAGATGAACTTTCAAGTTTAAAAACTGTTGTGTACTAGTTGTGTTTTCATGACAGAATATCAGTTGTACATCTTTGATTCACCTGAGTTGTACCCCGGAATGCAGCCTTTTCCTTTGGCGACTAGACTAGAGCTAATTTAATGTAACAAGACTAGATTCCAGGCTAACCAACTTGTATTGTAAGTTACACATTATATAGAATACAACACAGTGTATTTTATATCCGATTGCGGGAGGGCTGGTTTGACCAAGGCCCATACCTATAACCCACCCTAAAAAAGGCCTGTGTGATAACATTAGAACCCAATGTAATAACCCATATTATCATATAGCCAGGCGCCGCGGACCAATCAGAAGGCCCCGTTCCACGTTGGTTATGACGCCGTAATACTTAGATTCCCGCCAGCCCGGCGTGTATCGCCCTTCTGATTGGTCAGAATGAATCAACATCGGCACCGGTGTCTATGCAAATCGACACCGGTGCCGGTGTCCATTCATTCTAACCAATCAGAAGGAGCGATACACAAAGGATATGAAGGCATTGGCCAATCAAAAGGAGCGAACCATATTCCAGAGCAGAGGGAATAAGTACAGACTGCAAGAAGAGGGGAAAGGCTCCTTCTGTTAACATTGATAATGTTTTGTTGTTCTAAAGAGCCAAAGACTACAATGTTTCGAATATTTTCTGTGGAAATTTTGGTTTCAAAATGCAATCTCTAATCTCCTTTTAAATGTATGTACCAAAGAACAAATTCGACAAAGGAATTCACACGTATGGTACCAAGGGATCTATGGGTCATACAGGAGTTTGTAAGTTTGGGTAGGCTATATGATAATAACGTTAATAACCCGCCTGTTCCTCGGTGTACATGGTGTCATAACGCCTGGTCCATTGCTATAACCACCTCATAAAACCACCTTGTTCGATTCGCTCACTCGGTGGTTTTATTCGGTGGTTATAGCAAAGGACCAGGCGTTATGACACCATATACACCTCGGGGCGGGTCATTAACCCTTAATTATTACCTCCTCTTGAACACCCATATGGAACGATATCACTGCCAAGATATAATAAAGCTTATGATTATAGTGCCTCTAATTTCACCAACTTACGGCTAACTTATGTTGTAGATTAGAGCAATGCTGATTGTCCCATGTACAAAGTTAACGAAAAAGATATTCTAACGGACTTTGGTTAGGTTAAAATGTTGAAATGTTGTAAGTTACATATGTACGAAGAATAGTTTGAACCTCTGTAAAATATATGTCTAAACCAACAAAATTGATTGCATTCCCCACTTGGAATGGAATAAAGTTAGATTTTCTTAAACATTCGGTGTGTGTGAGTGTGTTTATACAACATGTGTGACATGTTTTTTATTAGCATTTTGTGTAGAGCAGTTGGCCCAAAATAGTCTCTGTGCAAATCCCTGACCTTTGCCAAAGTTGTGCCCTTAGGAAACGAAAGGTAACGTTACTTGATATAAATTTCCTTACTTCATTCGGGTGATAATGAGTACCTAGCTTTCCACCAGGGACATCCCTCAGATAGGATATTAGATGAAGCTCTAGTGATTTTAGAAGGATTAGATATGGGTGTTTCCAAAGAAGAAGATCTTGACTGTGGGCTTATTTCCAGTCTGCCATGTGCTAACTGATTAAACCCCCCCCCCCCCCCCCCGGGACCTACTGTTGGCAAGCTTAAGCATGCTGTTGTTGAGAAACAGGAGGGTCTAACTCGGGAGGTCAACATGTTACAGCGAACCTAGAGCGGAATGTTTTGTAGGCTAGTCCTTAACGTTGCAAACGTGAAATAATGACACAAAAGTGTCCAAAAATGGTAGTAAATCTGAGTTTTCTTAGTTCAAGAATATTTTGAATTTGAGCAAAAAAAACTCCACAGCATAGACACATGCACACATCCGACCAGAGCTAAGAAACTATACTGTCCTCCATTTTTCATGAAGGTAATATCAAGAACAAGTCGAAGAAAGTAAATCAATGGCTGTGCAGAACATATTTTTTATTGAAAGAAAAAGCTCAGATGAGGGTTATGCCCATGGAGTCATAGCTAGGAATGTTGAGATGAACACAGAAGTGTCGATATTCAACGTGCCGTGCCACCAACGGTCTGGGAAATAGATGATCTGAAAAACAAACAGAGAAGAGGAAATAAACTTAGAATCCATACCAGAAGGTACAGTTTCTATCCCTGCTTCAATTCTATAAGCATACACTGTTATCACTTTACATGAAATCAATTGATTTTTCAAAAGCACCTTAATTGCTTTGGCAAAAACAATTATTGAAAAGTAATGGCACTGTGTCTTGAGGCTAGGGTCTCTAAAAAAACAAGATGTATTTCTAAGGTTCTAGTTTGGAAGCTTTATAGCATGCCCCAAATGTTTTTTTTTTTTTCAGAAAAGGGGGTCAGGAAAAGTACTTTACACCTATTTCCTCCCTAAACTTGGGTGAAATTGAGTAGTAGTACTACCTACAATTTATGTAATGTTGATTAGAAACATCCTCTCAAACAGGACCTAAAGATCAGTAGACTGGAGTGAATCCCGGTTTGGGTGTATCCGGGTTTACACAGCTTGTACTAAATGTATAATCTCCAAGCAGATCCTACGGTAGCAGAATCAATCAATCAAAAAAATGGTTTATTAGTAAAACAAAGTACTGGCAGCCAGGGGCTGAATTATGACTTGTTGTACATTAAAATCTCTGCTTACTTAATATAATTAACATACACAATCAATTTCTAGCACGTGATTGCAGTCTCTAAAACAAATGATCTCGGAGAGTATTGCTGTTTAAGTGGATAGTTCATTTAACATGAATCAAAACATACATAGTTTACAGTTCATAAACATTGTCATTTTTTCTCGTTGAGAAGCCTTAGCATTGATGGTACCGGACTGTTGCGGAACCTTGTAGTGCGGAAGGTAGGTACGGTCAGTGTTTGTGAGTTCCGCAGGTTACGGCCATGCGTCTGACCACGGGTTTGCGGTAACAGGTGTGCAGTTCTTTCTGACTTCTGCATACTGGATGCAAACCTACGGCAGAGGTTGGTTCTTCTCCAGTGTTTCAAGTCCGCACTGTTGCAAGAAGATGCAGAAGATGCAGTAGCATAAGATCAAAAGCTGGCAGAGGAGTGAAGCTGGCCTAGGAGTGTGTTTGGCTACCGGCAAATGGACACCTCTTGGCTGACTACACTCCTTGGCCAGTTTGGTACTATTTTATGCCATTGTAGGATCTGCTTGGAGATTACCTAATGTACAAAATTAGGCCACAGCAAGTAAATTTTATGGATGACATCCACGCGCTCACTAATTTTCACCTGATTTCAGAAAAAAAAACAAGAATTTTTTTCTTCTTCAGGGAAGGCCAGATAGACGAAAATGGGTAAAGGTTGTGTTGTAACCAAATTATCGAATGTAGAATTGACACTAGAGACTCTGTAGCATTGACTGTAGTTGCAGAAGTGAAACTTGATAGATAGTTGTAAGAGTGGCAGAACTATGGAAGCTATGAGTGTAGTTGCCAACATGGTTAATGATACCAGTCTACCACACTAGTGTCACTTTAACTACACTGGTGCACTTCTTAAATACAGGAATGAATGCCTTGTTGGCTGTGATGCCATATTTTGTCACTTCAAGTCTTGTTACAACGTCTATTTTGAAAATTTGCCATCTTGTTTTTTTTACCCATCTTGTTTTTTTTTCGCCCTATCTCATTATTTTTGCAGTCTGCAGAGGATGTCATCCATAAAATTTACTTGCTGTGGCCTTAGCTATAGTGTGCTACACCTAAAGGTGGTTTACCTGTTGTACCGAACAAACAAACTTCCTCGTCCTCAATGTAGAAAGAAAAGAGTGTTAAGCTTACTAACCTCCCCAGGACCGATGGTGCACTCGTAAGGCTTTTCTGACTCCTCCAGCTGTGGATACTTCTCCATTACCCACTGTAGGGTGGTACGGTTAGGGTTAAAGGCCGGCTGTTGGTCTGGGGGATACAGGAACCATCTCTGGAAAAGAAAGTCGCATATTATTTTAGATGAAATCATTAGGAAAATGGTGAAATCATAGAATTTGAGAGATCGCAGTTCTCTGCTTTGATAGCACATCAAAGGGTCACTGTCACTTTTCTATGACAATTTTATCTCATATCTTTATATCGTCACACTGATGGCCCGTGTATTTTTTGCTAAAACCTGCGATGTCACAAATTGGACAGGGTTCAGTGTGTTTCACACTGGGAAGTTTAAGTAGTATATCTGTTGTCTTTCTTGCCTTGGAAGCAGGTGCACAGCTGACATCTCAAGGAGGTTTAAACCCCAACTGATCATGATGAGCTGCTAAAAATCGCTGAAGCCCTAGAAATTGCCAGGACTTTGGCCAAAAATGCCCATTTGAAGCTAGCCGACACATCAGACAAGCTCAATTCTTCAACATTCCCCACCTTTCTACCATAGATGACCTCACCAAAACCTGGTCCATGGAAATGGAAGGGAACTCCTGTACCTGCACCTGAAGAAAATAATATAAAACATTTATGATTAACAACTGTTTTTTATGTGCTCACCAATTTCTTTGTGTGTGTTTTAAGAAGGGGAGTTTGATGAATCGAGGATTGATGAATGAAATTCATGGCAAAAAATGGCATCAAATTTCATGGGAGCTTCTTTGATTAAGAAAGGGAGTTTGATGAATCGAGGATTGATGAATGAAATTCATGGCAAAAAATGGCATCAAATTTCATGGGAGCTTCTTTGATAAATGGCAAAAGTCTTACCCTATTACAGTCTTACAGTGAAAGTATACCAAAGAGCAAGAAGGAAGGATCAGGCTGGAGAAACAAAAACAACTGTACACACAGATGGAAAAGAAAAGTAAGGTGATAGTGAACTGTACAAAGTGATCTCACGTAAGAGCTAATCTTCCTGATAATGAGAGAGAAGACCCCTGGATAGTTTTTACAGGTTACAAGAAATTCCACTCTTTTTCAACAAGCACAATATACAGTGGACCATGACTTAGTGTCCCGTCCTACCGACTGCAGCCCTTTCCAGTAGCATGCATGTCGGTTGAGCAAAGTTGAATAGCCTAAGGATTTAATAGTCCTGAGGCTGGGGTTGTTAGCCCGGCCTGTCAATGCATGGTACCAATAAATACATCTTGGCTCTAAGAACTTTGTCAATAATGTAAGTATTACTCAAGCAAGAGCCCACTAACACTGGTGACATTTTGAGTATGGAGAACCCACCTGCTAGACCGAAGCTGAGAGCACCTGTGTGTCCAGGTAAAAAGTAGGGAGGCTGCACGTACTGGTCTAGTAATGGTTCCCACTCTGTGTAGTTTTGGTCTCCAAACAGATATAGAGTTTCTGGCAAGAAAATGGCAAAATGAACATCAGTGAAAATAATGGGGAGATATTGAAGTTAGAAAATGTACTGAATGTTATAATAATTGGTTATTGATTTCATCTACCGACAAGAAACAAAATCTTGAAAAAGTGTACATGTATAGCAATAAGGAACTTATTAGTAAATTTTGATTATATGGATTCCTCTGAGCAACCCAAAACTGAGAGGACGAAAAAAAAAAGTTATGCAAAAATATGCTTTCATGATGATATGTAAGTACTGGTCATGCAGGTAGGTTAATTGAACAGAACAACAAACAAAGCTGATCATAATACACATATGAATGCCAATCATATACTGTATAATCAAGTCAAACAGAGTGTAGCTTTAATTGTAATATTACCATTGCCGAGTGTGTTGGCGTCCTGAGGTCGCAATATCTCCTCCACGTAATGCTGGAAACTAACTGGCACTGCAAAAACACACAATTATAGATATTAAATGAATAACACATAAAGGAATGGTGTGGCCATAGTGTAGACTTCTGCAGGCAGACACAGAAATCTGCACAGAATTCTGTAGTCATAATGCAGAATTCTGTAGCCAAATACAGAATTCTGTGGTCGTAATGCAGAATTCTGTACCCATAATGCAGAATTCTGTGGCCATCATGCAGAATTCTGTGGCCATCATGCAGAATTCTGTGGCCATCATGCAGAATTCTCTGTGGCCATCATGCAGAATTCTGTGGCCATCATGCAGAATTCTGTGGCCATCATGCAGAATTCTGTGGCCATCATGCAGAATTCTGTGGCCATCATGCAGAATTCTGTGGCCACAATGCAGAGTTCTGTGGCCATCATGCAGAATTCTGTGGCCACAATGCAGAATTCTGTGGCCACAATGCAGAATTCTGTGGCCATCATGCAGAATTCTGTGGCCATCATGCAGAATTCTGTGGCCATCATGCAGAATTCTGTGGCCATCATGCAGAATTCTGTGGCCATCATGCAGAATTCTGTGGCCATCATGCAGAATTCTTTGGCCATCATGCAGAATTCTTTGGCCATCATGCAGAATTCTGTGGCCATCATGCAGAATTCTGTGGCCATCATGCAGAATTCTGTGGCCATCATGCAGAATTCTGTGGCCATCATGCAGAATTCTGTGGCCATCATGCAGAATTCTGTGGCCATCATGCAGAATTCTGTGGCCATCATGCAGAATACTGTGGTCATCATGCAGAATTCTGTGGCTATAATGCAGAATTCTGTGGCTATAATGCAGAATTCTGTGGCCCTAATGCAGTACTCTGTGGCTTAATAAATAGTATAATGCAGAATTCTGCGATAAGTGCAGAATCAAGTCTTAACCTGAAGGCGCAAGTCTTAACCAGAACAATAAAATGCTACACTAATTGTCACCTTTTGTGTATGAATAAGTGTTTGCAGAGCTCAGAATGACTTCCTTGCTTCCATAGTTCTCCACTAAAGAAGACTTGGAACACAGTTTTCTGAAATTCTGAGAAAAGAGAAATATCAATTATTATTTAATAAGCACAATGCAATTTAAATCATCACAGGAATTAGAAAATGAATATTCAAACCTATTTCAAAGTATCTTATGTAAAACTAATACTACTGCTCTTGTTTTAGCTTGACAATGTGTATGAATTGCATTAGTGTATAAATTGCATTAGGCCAAGAAAAATGTTGTGTTTCTGTTTAACAGTTGTAAGAATATATGTCATTCACTTTACTAGAATCTTACACTTAGTTAGTCTTATGCTAATATATGTACAGTGTATACATTATTTGCATGATTACAATGTGTTAAAAACTATCATCGCTGGTGAATTTCAGTCTCAAATTGTTGAATTTGTTGGATCACTTTGTCTTTTAAAATCTCTTAAAAAAAGAGTGAGACAGAGAAAAATCTTACCGCCTTTTTTTCAGAACTGTAGGTCAGACATCGAAGTTAGGGCTGCCCATTGACAAGCATGTTGAAATACACTTAAATGAAGGCTTCAAAAAAGTACTAACCCATAGTTCAATCTTAAAAATTATTCTCCACCAGAAAGTCACTTGGGTCTAGTTTATAACCATTCAAAGAAAACAGAGGGTTGTTTGGCTCATTCTCGGAGAAAAGCTCGCTCTATGAAAGAAACCTCACCTCTGACCCCTTTTCCCTCCTGATACAACCAGTAGCACCCTATAACTAAAACCTGTCCTTACACCAGCTGAACTGCTGAACTGAACAAATTTTGACCCAAACAGGAAAGCTTAGACCCTACATGTCTCTTCTAACTCAAAAAGTCTCCAGATTGGGCAAAAATTTTCAAGGAAAAGAACGATTTTCAAGGATTTTAAGTCACACCCAAATCGTCTTCCCATTTTTTGCCCTCTACCGCGCAACGCAACTCTGACGTCAGCCCTGTAACCTGAAACACAACCTTTGTTTTTGTACTTGTAGGCCTTACTAAGTACTATAGGTACTTACAGAGTTGTCTGTTACACTCCTGAATATGACAGGTGCTTTCTCTGCATATCTGAAAGTTCGAAATACATACACAACATTTATGATTAACACGTATATGTACATGAAGGTAACAGATTTACATTTACATACATCTTCTACCACATATATTGGTCATTCTCTCAGTGATTTTGCAACATCAAATAATGATTAACTAATTGTATATTCTAATGGCTCTCCTCCTAGGAATGCAACACTAGAAAGAGAATAACATTAACAATGTTGAAAAAACCTTACATCTGCTTGGAAGTTTGATAAAGGGTTACTAGTAATGCCTAATGCCTGCTCCTTTGCTATAAGAGGAAATAAAACCAATGAGTGAGCGAAGCAACTGAGCAAGTGACTAACCAAATACA
Source organism: Branchiostoma floridae (assembly GCF_000003815.2). Taxonomy (NCBI): domain Eukaryota; kingdom Metazoa; phylum Chordata; class Leptocardii; order Amphioxiformes; family Branchiostomatidae; genus Branchiostoma; species Branchiostoma floridae. The sequence continues at coordinate 3,922,459 of NC_049991.1, read as the reverse complement.
AAATAAAGTCTTCTCATTGGTCAATGTTATAGGGCTTTATGATGATACAAATGTATTTTACCATTATAATGACTTACTTTTGTAAGAAGTCTCTTTGTGTAAGAGATTCGTCCCTAACGTCAATGTTACATGGTCCAGGTTGTGCTATCAGGTTCTCTGTGTCTGTGTACCTGAAAAGAAAAAAATACATTCACTACCAAAAATGGTTTTTCTTATTTTTCTTGTTTTCTTATGTAGAGAAAGATTTTCTTCGGTAAAGAAAATTCAAGGAAAGTAAGAAACCCTCTGCAAAATCTCTGTATGTTAGTTCTTGGAGAAAGAGTTTTTCTCTATTTTTTCTTAAGTGAAGAAAGTATTTCTATTAAGATACTTGCCAACAAGAATTTTCTAGAAATTTAAGAAAAACTTTATTTTTCAATCTTCCCATAAGATTCATTTTCTCTAAGATCAAACAGAGTATTCCATAGATTCTAACCGTAAGATCTTTAATCTTGTCATTTTCAATTTCTACATAAAATCTTGGTTTGCTAGAAGAACATTCTTGACTTTTCTTGATTTTCTTATCCAGGGGGTTTGAGAAAGATTATTCTTGTTTTTCTTTCTATCAATTAAGAAGATACAAGAACTTTTTTCTTCACTTTCTTGACCAAATAATGTTAAGAAAAAGAAGAAAAAAAGAAACTCTAAAACAAGATATGACAAGCATAAAATTCACAAATGTTCTTATTTTCCTTATCCAGAAAGTTTAAGAAAGGTAATTCTTGATTTTCTTGGTTATGTTTAAGAAGATACAAGAATTCTTTTCTTCACTTACTTACATCATAAAATCAAGAAATCAAAACAAAAAGTTACAACTAGCATAAAATTCTTTAATGTTATGTTTTCCTTATTCAAAAAGCTTAAGAAAGATGCTTCTTGTTTTTCTTGGTAATGTTTAAGATATACTAGAATATATTTCTTAACTTTCTTGATTAAGAAAAACAAGATATTTTTTGGGGGTTCATGGCACCTTAGTAGAGGTAGTTGCAAGATATAACATTTAGTTGAATAGTATGGTAACCTTTCTTTTGAAATTTCTGTTGGTGACCAAGCTATGTTTAGTTCAAAGCTATGTTAAACTTTGATTTCCTCAAATCAAACCCATTTGGTGTCTTTGTTAAGAATTAGTCTTGGTAACAAGAAAACATTTCTTGATTTTCTAGCCTATCTTGTCATGTGACTTTTTCTGAACTCCTGATTGGTTTATTTGTATCTCAGAGTACTGTTGGGCTACCCCAGGTGGTCCATCTCTATTTTGAACAGTTATAAGAAAATATTTCTTAACATTTCTTGTTTTTCTAGCGTCTCTGGTCATGTGACTTTTTCTGAACCCCTGATTGGTTGATCTGTATCCCAGAGTACAGTTGGGCTACCCCATCTCCATTTTGAACAGAGTGACAGTTGCAGCAGTTCAGTTCACTACTCTTTGTATCAGTTGATAACTCATGCCAGTTTTACAGTCAAAAGTAAGGTAAAAGGGACCATAATCATGTGAGGCACTGGTGACTGGGTTCAATTTGCTAAAAATCTATGCAGCAGAAACAGCTGGGAACCAGATATGAAGGATAAGGTAAGTGTGCCCCCCTCCCCCACCTTGAAATACTTCAAGATAAAAGAAGTCAATGCATAGACTTTAGAGTATAGGGTTCAAAAGCAACAAGGCACAGAATCTTGACAAAGCAGTAGATATGGAGAGGCAAGAGTTGTTTCCATAGCTATAGTTTATCCACCTTTTGGCTGCCAAATTCTATGTGCACATTGTATGTCTAACCAAAATAATCGTTGGGAGATTCCATTTCATATCACAGGGTTAGTCTGCTGTATTTCGGTTCAAAAACTTCATTACGGTATCAAGTAAACATATATATACATATCTATAGGTGTCACCAGTGGATTAAAGAATAGGTATATAGTACAGTGCATTACTGAAATTAATATATATTATTCAAAATTGTTTACTTTATACCTTTTTTGTTGTTTTGTGTAAGACTACGAAGTAATAAAGGTCTTTCACTTTTTCTCTAGGTGTCTGGAGGTTTTGACTATACCAAATGTCAAGAATGAAAAGTTCACTGCAAGGGTTTGCTCTATTTTGGAATGTGATACTCTGTAACCATATGGAATAGTTATATCTAAGTTTATAAATTATGGCCTTTAGTAGTAGTTAGCATATTCCGCTACAAAACAGCTACACTGCCATTTAAGTAATGCAGTAATATTGCTGTAAATGCTTCTTTGAGAAGCCTAATGAATTTGAGACTCTTCTTCTTGTACGTATATCAAGATAAATAATTGGCAATCTGAATGTAAAGGAATTATTGATGTTTGTCTGGTACTGTCATCGTAAAAGTATTTCCATTCAAAGACTGTTACTATTGTGATCATACTTCATAAGTCTTATGCAAGAATGTGGTAATAAACATTCCTATACTATACACATAATTTGTTGAGATTTCTTCCTCTAACATTTTTGTAGTTGCTATTAACTATTTAGTGTCTGTTTTCAAGTATTTGACAGCAGGAATGATTGTTCAAGAAAGTGAATCTCAATGCGAGTGACATTTTCTTGGTGTGTCTTTAGGAAGGAAGAAATTCTTGAACCAGAAGCTGATTCTTGGTGCAAGTAAAATATTCCTGGTGCAAGATTTCCGGACTTGTACAGAGAATCACTGTCTAAGAGTAAGAGTATCAGTCTTAAGATTAGAAAGGAATTCTTGAGCAAGATCCTGAATCTTAGCACAAGACGCATATTCTGTTAACTGGTAACTTAGTTCTTTAGGGCAGAAAGGTTTCCTTGCTTCCAAATAACTTTCAAGAAACTGATTCTAGGTTTGACCTGCTACCAGAATCTTAATCTTTGTACAAGATAATATATATTTGGTTTAAGACATCTATTCTTAGGGACGGAAGGTTATTCTTGTTGAAAGAATCTAAATCTTCATACAAGATGCATAATATGGTTAGTGCAAGAAGCAACAAGAAATCTATTATTAAGGACAGAAAGATTTTCTTGCTACAAGAACCTTTCAAGAAACATAATCTAGGTTTTCCTGCTTTAAGTTATTTAATCTTTGTTCTAGAATAAGATGATTTTTCTTAGTTTAGAGAACATTTATAGGTTTAAAACTATGATTAGATATAAATTCTGTACCACAGAATCATTCTTGCCACAAGAAGATTTATCTTAAGTTTTTAGTCCCAAAACTTTAAGAAAGAACAGCTTGGCCTGAGAAAAATATTCTAAGAAAACTTTCACCTTCTAACTGACATTTTCTTGTTTTCTTATTTTCTCACACAGAGAATAATTTTCTTTGTGGAAGATAACTTTTCTTCCACAAAGATAAATAAGAATGGCATTTTTGGTAGTGTTGTAGTTAAGTTCTTCGGGCAGCAGTCTTTCTTTGTTTCGTTCTTTGTTGTTGTTGTTGTCTGAATGGTCCCTGTAGCTCAATTGGTAGCAGCCTCACAGTACTAGTAGTTTGGTAACTTTTTATCTCCAAGCAGATCCTATGGTAGCATGAGATAGCATCAAAAGCTGGCAGAGGAGTGAAACTAGTCTAGGGGTGTATGCACTGGAAGCCATTTGGCCCCCTTGGTCAGCTTTGATGATATTTAATAATATGGCACCGTAGGGTCTGCTTGGAGGTAAGTGCCTCGGAGCTACTCTCCAAGCAGAGGTTGGTGGGAAAAATTGTGACCTTGGGAAGGCCGGTCGAAAAAAAAAATTATGAAAGGAAAAGGTCACGATTTTTCCCACCATGGCCAACCTCTGCTTGGAGAGTACCTCGGAGCTACAGATTTAGATCCGTTGAGAAAGGTATTATATTTACATTTGTAACTGGTTAGCGCTTCAAGGTTATCTCCAAGCAGATCCTACAGTAGCATATCTAGATAGTATCAAAAGCTGGCAGAGGAGTGAAGCTGGCCTAGGACTGTTTAAATGCTACCAGCAAATGCATGTACCTCTTAGCTGACTACAATCCTTGGCCAATTTGATAGTTATCTCATGCCATCGTAGGATCTACTTGGAGTTTATTTGAAGGAGGCGACTTCATATACGCATGCTCAAAAACTGCAAAGATTGGTAAGAAACCATTCAACATTTTCATGATGGAATAATACTAAGTAGTCTGATGATAAATATCATCTTACCTAAACTTCTAGGAGTATATGGTGCTTTTTCTTCATGGTAGCTATAAGACTGAATCATACAGAAATGTTACATTATTTCAAAAGTAAGAATTTGCCACAGTAACGAACAAGCCAATGGGAAAGTCGAACGTGTGTTTGTGTTTACAACCCGGAAGTAAGACTTCGGCGCCAGATGCAAGCTTTAATCGTCTATTTCTACACTTCTATAACTTCTATTTTCACAATGAAATATTTCTTACCACCCTCCGTTGGAGTACAAAAGCTTGTGAACGTCTACGTCCTCTGATTTCACGCATAACTGCACAAAAAGAACGAAAAACGCTTCGATCCACAGAGAGAAACTCCTCGTGGCAGCCATGTTGTTTACATCAGCAACTACCCGTTTTGCGACAAGACGTAAGACATCGATATAAAACCTTTTCTCTTTTTTTGCGTAAAATTTAACCTTTCTACTCATCAAAACTTAAAATTTATAGTTATTTGACAACTTTATGCAGACAAAATAAGGAAAACTGGATAGAATCTTTGTAGACGGAAAGATATTTTACGACAGGAAAGCGGTAACATTTTACGGTTAGGGTCAGAGGTCACTTCTTAAGTCCCGCGTGAGAAACCAAAAACGTGCAACATGTTTACGTTGGTGGAAATGACAGATACTGTCAGAATACCGCCTCATATCTTCCACATCAAACTTAACGACGCCGTTATTGAGGAACTGAACAACAAGTTTGCAAACAAGGTGAGCTATTGGTTGATTGTTTGGTTGTGGAGTTCCTACCTGTGCCTGAACTTGGCTGAAGAACTCTACTCTACTCTTACTCGGTACTTGTTTGGCTGGTTGCTTATTTGCTTGGTTGGTTGCTTGCTCGGTTGCTTGGTTGGTTGCTTGGTTGAATGGTTGGTTGATTGCTTGGTTGCTTGTTGGTTGGTTGCTTGTTGGTTGGATGCTTGGTTGGTTGGTTGGTTGGTTGCTTGTTGGTTGGTTGGTTGGTTGGTTGGTTGCTTGTTGGTTGCTTGGTTGGTTGGTTGCTTGCTTGCTTGCTTGTTGGTTGCTTGCTCGGTTGCTTGGTTGTACTAGTACTTGATTGTAACTTGGTAGCTTCAGGTTGCTTGCTCAGGGTTAACGTTGCTTACTTGCTTAACAGCTTAATTGGTTGGTAATGCTAAGTTGATAGCTTGATTGGTTGGTTCTTGGTTGCTTGGTAGGCATTTGATGTGTTAGTACCAAATGGATATGATTGTAGCGGTGAAATATTACATACATAAATTTTTTATAACCTTACCTGTGTAATTTTGCCCCATGCCCAGGTTGTGTACAATGTAGGGTTGTGTACAGCCCTGTTTAACACGTGTAACCATAGCCGCAGAGTCGACTGTT